>NC_092253.1:14175654-14475654 GCF_036320965.1 Panulirus ornatus
TCCTCGATAAAAACTTTTCACTGCTTCTAACAACTTGCCTCCCACACCATATATTCTTAATACCTTCCACAGAGCGTCTCTATCAAATCTATCATATGCCTTCTCCAGATCCATAAATGCTACATACAAATCCATTTGCTTTTCTAAGTATTTCTCACATACATTCTTCAAAGCAAACACCTGATCCACATATCCTCTACCACTTCTGAAACCACACTGCTCTTCCCCAATCTGATGCTCTGTACATGCCTTCACCCTCTCAATCAATACCCTCCCATATAATTTACCAGGAATACTCAACAAACTTATACCTCTGTGATTTGAGCACTCACTCTTATCCCCTTTGCCTTTGTACAATGGCACTATGCACGCATTCCTCCAATCCCCAGGCACCTCACCGTGAGTCATACATACATTAAATAACCTTACCAACCAGTCAACAATACAGTCACCCCCTTTTTTAATAAATTCCACTGCAATACCATCCAAACCTGCTGCCTTGCCGGCTTTCATCTTCCGCAAAGCTTTTACTACCTCTTCTCTGTTTACCAAATCATTTTCCCTAACCCTCTCATTTTGCACACCACCTCGACCAAAACACCCTATATCTGCCACTCTATCATCAAACACATTCAACAAACCTTCAAAATACTCACTCCATCTCCTTCTCACATCACCACTACTTGTTATCACCTCCCCATTTGCGCCCTTCACTGAAGTTCCCATTTGCTCCCTTGTCTTACGCACTTTATTTACCTCCTCCCAGAACATCTTTTTTTTTTTTTTTTTTTTTTTGCTTTGTCGCTGTCTCCCGCGTTTGCGAGGTAGCGCAAGGAAACAGACGAAAGAAATGGCCCAACCCACCCCCATACACATGCCTTGATTCAATCCACTGACAGCACGTCAACCCCGGTATACCACATCGCTCCAATTCACTCTATTCTTTGCCCTCCTTTCACCCTCCTGCATGTTCAGGCCCCGATCACACAAAATCTTCTTCACTCCATCTTTCCATCTCCAATTTGGTCTCCCTCTTCTCCTCGTTCCCTCCACCTCCGACACATATATCCTCTTGGTCAATCTCTCCTCACTCATTCTCTCCATGTGACCAAACCATTTCAAAACACCCTCTTCTGCTCTCTCAACCACGCTCTTTTTATTTCCACACATCTCTCTAACCCTTACGTTACTTACTCGATCAAACCACCTCACACCACACATTGTCCTCAAACATCTCATTTCCAGCACATCCATCCTCCTGCGCACAACTCTATCCATAGCCCACGCCTCGCAACCATACAACATTGTTGGAACCACTATTCCTTCAAACATACCCATTTTTGCTTTCCGAGATAATGTTCTCGACTTCCACACATTCTTCAAGGCTCCCAGAATTTTCGCCCCCTCCCCCACCCTATGATCCACTTCCGCTTCCATGGTTCCATCCGCTGCCAGATCCACTCCCAGATATCTAAAACACTTCACTTCCTCCAGTTTTTCTCCATTCAAACTCACCTCCCAATTGACTTGACCCTCAACCCTACTGTACCTAATAACCTTGCTCTTATTCACATTTACTCTTAACTTTCTTCTTTCACACACTTTACCATACTCAGTCACCAGCTTCTGCAGTTTCTCACATGAATCAGCCACCAGCGCTGTATCATCAGCGAACAACAACTGACTCATTTCCCAAGCTCTCTCATCCCCAACACACTTCATACTTGCCCCTCTTTCCAAAACTCTTGCATTCACCTCCCTAACAACCCCATCCATAAACAAATTAAACAACCATGGAGACATCACACACCTCTGCCGCAAACCTACATTCACTGAGAACCAATCACTTTCCTCTCTTCCTACACGTACACATGCCTTACATCCTCGATAAAAACTTTTCACTGCTTCTAACAATTTGCCTCCCACACCATATATTCTTAATACCTTCCACAGAGCATCTCTATCAACTCGATCGTATGCCTTCTCCAGATCCATAAATGCTACATACAAATCCATATATATATATATATATATATATATATATATATATATATATATATATATATATATATATATTTTTTTTTTTTTTATTATACTTTGTCGCTGTCTCCCGCGTTTGCGAGGTAGCGCAAGGAAACAGACGAAAGAAATGGCCCACCCCCCCCCCATACACATGTATATACATACGTCCACACACGCAAATATACATACCTACACAGCTTTCCATGGTTTACCCCAGACGCTTCACATGCCTTGATTCAATCCACTGACAGCACGTCAACCCCGGTATACCACATCGCTCCAATTCACTCTATTCCTTGCCCTCCTTTCACCCTCCTGCATGTTCAGGCCCCGATCACACAAAATCTTTTTCACTCCATCTTTCCACCTCCAATTTGGTCTCCCTCTTCTCCTCGTTCCCTCCACCTCCGACACATATATCCTCTTGGTCAATCTTTCCTCACTCATTCTCTCCATGTGCCCAAACCACTTCAAAACACCCTCTTCTGCTCTCTCAACCACGCTCTTTTTATTTCCACACATCTCTCTTACCCTTACGTTACTCACTCGATCAAACCACCTCACACCACACATTGTCCTCAAACATCTCATTTCCAGCACATCCATCCTCCTGCGCACAACTCTATCCATAGCCCACGCCTCGCAACCATACAACATTGTTGGAACCACTATTCCTTCAAACATACCCATTTTTGCTTTCCGAGATAATGTTCTCGACTTCCACACATTCTTCAAGGCCCCCAGAATTTTCGCCCCCTCCCCCACCCTATGATCCACTTCCGCTTCCATGGTTCCATCCGCTGCCAGATCCACTCCCAGATATCTAAAACACTTCACTTCCTCCAGTTTTTCTCCATTCAAACTCACCTCCCAATTGACTTGACCCTCAACCCTACTGTACCTAATAACCTTGCTCTTATTCACATTTACTCTTAACTTTCTTCTTCCACACACTTTACCAAACTAAAATTTAATGATACTCTCTCACCCCAACTCTCATTTGCCCTTTTTTTCACCTCTCGCACCTTTCTCTTGACCTCCTGTCTCTTTCTTTTATACGTCTCCCACTCAACTGCATTTTTTCCCTGCAAAAATCGTCCAAATGCCTCTCTCTTCTCTTTCACTAATACTCTTACTTCTTCATCCCACCACTCACCACCCTTTCTAATCAACCCACCTCCGACTCTTCTCATGCCACAAGCATCTTTTGCGCAATCCATCACTGATTCCCTAAATACATCCCATTCCTCCCCCACTCCCCTTACTTCCATTGTTCTCACCTTTTTCCATTCTGTACTCAGTCTCTCCTGGTACTTCCTCACACACGTCTCCTTCCCAAGCTCACTTACTCTCACCACACTCTTCACCCCAACATTCACTCTTTTTTCTGAAAACCCATACAAATCTTCACCTTAGCCTCCACAAGATAATGATCAGACATCTCTCCAGTTGCACCTCTCAGCACATTAACATCCAAAAGTCTCTCTTTCGCGCGCCTGTCAATTAACACGTAATCCAATAACGCTCTGAGTTTGGTAAAGTGTGTGAAAGAAGAAAGTTAAGAGTAAATGTGAATAAGAGCAAGGTTATTAGGTACAGTAGGGTTGAGGGTCAAGTCAATTGGGAGGTGAGTTTGAATGGAGAAAAACTGGAGGAAGTGAAGTGTTTTAGATATCTGGGAGTGGATCTGGCAGCGGATGGAACCATGGAAGCGGAAGTGGATCATAGGGTGGGAGAGGGGGCGAAATATCTGGGAGCCTTGAAGAGTGTGTGGAAGTCGAGAACATTATCTCGGAAAGCAAAAATGGGTATGTTTGAAGGAATAGTGGTTCCAACAATGTTGTATGGTTGCGAGGCGTGGGCTATGGATGGAGTTGTGCGCAGGAGGATGGATGTGCTGGAAATGAGATGTTTGAGGACAATGTGTGGTGTGAGGTGGTTTGATCGAGTAAGTAACGTAAGGGTAAGAGTGATGTGTGGAAATAAAAAGAGCGTGGTTGAGAGAGCAGAAGAGGGTGTTTTGAAATGGTTTGGGCACATGGAGAGAATGAGTGAGGAAAGATTGACCAAGAGGATATATGTGTCGGAGGTGGAGGGAACGAGGAGAAGAGGGAGACCAAATTGGAGGTGGAAAGATGGAGTGAAAAAGATTTTGTGTGATCGGGGCCTGAACATGCAGGAGGGTGAAAGGAGGGCAAGGAATAGAGTGAATTGGAGCGATGTGGTATACCGGGGTTGACGTGCTGTCAGTGGATTGAATCGGGGCATGTGAAGCGTGTGGGGTAAACCATGGAAAGCTGTGTAGGTATGTATATTTGCGTGTGTGGACGTATGTATGTACATGTGTATGGGGGTGGGTTGGGCCATTTCTTTCGTCTGTTTCCTTGCGCTACCTCGCAAACGCGGGAGACAGCGACAAAGCAAAAAAAAAAAGAAAAAAAAAAAAAATATATATATATATATATATATATATATATATATATATATATATATATATATATATATATATATATATATATATATATATATATACACCTGAACGCCCATACACGCACATATACATACACATACATATACACATGTACGCGTGTACATATTCATACTTGCTGTCTTCATCCATTTGCATCGCCACCCCACCACACGGGAAACTGCATCCCACCCCCAGCGAGGTAGCGCTAGGAAAAGACAACAAAGGCCACATTCGTTCACACTCAGTCTCTAGCTGTCATGTATAATGCACCGAAACCACAGCTTCCTTTCCACATTCAGGCCCCACGGAACTTTCCATGGTTTACCCCAGACGCTTCACATGCCCTGGTTCAATCCATTGACAGGACGTTGACCCCGGTATACCACATCGTTCCAATTCACTCTATTCCTTGTACACCTTTCACTCTCCTGTATGTTTAGGTCCCGATCGGTCAAAATCTTTTTCACTCCATCCTTCCACCTCCAATATGGTTTTCCGCTTCTCCTCTTTTCCTTCACCTCTGACCAATATATCCTCTTTGTCAACCTTTCCTCACACATTCTCTCCACACCAGTCTCCATTCAAAATAAAGACGCAGCCACGGCGTTCAAGAAACATATCTTAGGCAGAGATAATGCGCCCAAGATTTTAATCAAAGATAATGGAGGAGAATTCTATTGCTTATCATTAGAAGAACTGTGTAAGTTGTGTAACATAACTAAATGTAATATAATGGCACGTCACTCAGCCTCATGTGGCCTGGCAGAAAGGTTGAACCGTAACATCCTTCCGTCTCTTCGCATTAACATTAATTTTGATCATGATGAATGGGATGAATACTTGTCTGATGACCAATTGTAGCAGAAAACATCGCACGACTCAATTGATTCATCAAAGGATCAAGGAAATTCTAGGTGAAGCCACTACAACCTTCACGGATCAGGCTAATAAATCCACAAAACCATCAGAGGTGGCTCCCGGACTCTTGGTCATGGTGCAGGAATCTAACTCTAGAAGTGAGGTTCCTAAACTTGATTCAAAATGTTCTGGTTCCTATAGAGTCTTAGCTCATCTAAAGGGACGTAAGTTCAGGGTTCGACACCTAAACACAGGAGACATTCGTGAGGAACACGAGGACCACTTGAAAGTTTTACTGTATTCTGAACATGATCATCATCCCGGTCCCACACCAGACAACACTCCTCAACACTCAAACAATGTGAACCAACCACCTTCTACCACTGTTCAGTCTGTCCCCACACCAGAACCGACCACCCTCACATCAGACACATCATTAAGACCTCGTCTTTAAGAAGTTGCTTGGTTGATCATTTTCCAGGTTCTTCCTTCTCATGACCTTATGGTGTCTTCCTGTATATGACACCATGGCAGTACCAGGCGCCCTTCTCTCCACTCTCCGCCAGGTCCTCCTCGTGAGGGACACAGTCTCAGTTACGCTGGGCCTGGAGGGTCTACCCTACACTTTGGATGATTCAGTGAAACTAATGGAGGCCATACCTCGCTTACGGTCTACCTTACTTAAGTTTTACACCAGTGCAAAGGTTAGGAACTCTAGTGTTGCTCCTCCTTCTCCAATTCTAAGACAGTGGACCTGGAAACTGAATAGTAGCTGTGTGATTCTGTATGACATAATACATGACATTGAATCTCCAGTAAATAATAATGCCAGGATGAACACGAAAAAGCAGAGGAGAAGCAAGAGAGGTCTGCTTAATTTTGTAGGTTCCCTCTAATCATATTTGTTCGGTACTGCTACTCAGGAAGAACTTAATTCAGTTAGGAATCAGGCTCAATCATTATAGTTTGAACAACTTCTTAACAACAGATATGTCAACGCTGAAGCTAAGATCTCAAAGCAACAGTCCAAGTATTTGAATGACATCATGTTAACAGTTAATGATATCATGTAAACAGTTAATAACTTAAGATATCACGTACAACTACTGGCCAAGTCTGTTAATACCATATATGCTATAGTGACTATTTCCACATATGTTGATAGTTTATATACCCAAATCACTTATTATGCCCATTATTTCACTGGCATATTGGAAGATGTTAATAATCTGGTAAACCAAGTTGTCACACCATCATTTTTCCCTTCTCGCAACTCACACGTATTATTAACCAAGCGATGACACAATTCGGTTGCACCCCAGCCAGCTCTACCTCTGCATCAGGTGGCCAGTGACTTACTCCTTACCAACGTTGATGTGATCCTCGAAGCGGTCATTATCCACTGACTCCAATACTTACAACTTGTTAACGTAATACCATTCCCTTTTGATTATACAAGTGAGTCGCAATAACTATCATTCTTACTAATGACATATACTTTGTCTTAAATAAAGTTAATTCCTCGTTGATTGCACATCCCTACGTGGAGGATTTAGCATTGTGCCATAAACCATTGCTTGACAACTTGATTTGCCACTTCCAATAATATGGTTGGTCATACCTTGCAAACAAACTCATGTGTACCAACTACTTTTTCGACTTGAATAAAATGTTCTTAATTCTTGTTTTTTTTTTTAAGAAATTTGTTGTTAATGAACCCTGGATTGAGAATATGGACCATTATCATGTACTTTTTATCCCAGACCCACAAAATGTTCTTATTCATTGCCCACATAACCGCCCCAAATCTTTGTTTCTGGGACAGATTCAGTTAGGAACACAATGTAATCTTATCAGTTCCATTTTCAAATTGTTCGTCACTCATCGATGAATTAAAGATCCAACACCTTCCACTTAAGATTGAGGACGATATCGATTCTGCAATAGATGTTTCGTTCCTTTTAAGTACACACCCCTCGCTCATATTTCTGGAATGCCAATTATTTCATTGTCTGTTGCACTCCTCATCATATTGTTATTCATAGTATTTATCTTGTGTTGTCGTCTACAACATAGAATGGTCAACATAGTTTTCCCTACACCCACATACGTTGCAGCATTACTTCCTTATCTAAGGAGAATTTTGACTCCAGAATAATATGCATTCAAGAAATTGTATGAATTTTTGTATTTTTTGTTATTTTATTTGTATACTGGTCGTTTATTTTGTGCTATTCATAGTATCTGTATGTATCATTCTGGTGTCCTTACATGTATGAATTTATGAGGACTGTAATAATTGTATAGTGTGTTATAACTCTTCTCGAGCATACTTAGATGATGAAACTCTTGTGATGAACTGTTATTTGCATTTCTTTTTTGCTCTCTTATATTCAATATTATTTCATGCATAGCCATAACGTATCATGGCTCATAGGAGCCTGATCAAGCCAGGTTGTAGCCCAGCAAAATGTGAGACTCACGCACCCACCCACACACACACCCACCCACACACCACAGACACCCACCCACACACAGACACACACACACACACACACACGCACACGCCATTAATTTTTCATCAGGTATTTGTTATCATCATTTTACTGTAAGCTACATATACTTAGTAGGTAAGAGCTGATCTTTTGTTGTTTGAACACGCAAGAGTTGATCTGATGTTTGAACACGCAAGGGCTGATCTGTTGTTTGAACACGTAAAAGCTAATGTCTTGTTTGAACACGCAAGAGCTAATCCGTTGTTTGAACACGTAAGAGATGATCTGTTGTTTGAACACGTAAGAGATGATCTGTTGTTTGAACACGTAAGAGTTGATCTGATGTTTGAACACGTAAGAGATGATCCGTTGTTTGAACACGTAAGAGATGATCTGTTGTTTGAACACGTAAGAGATGATCTGTTGTTTGAACACGTAAGAGTTGATCTGATGTTTGAACACGTAAGAGATGATCTGTTGTTTGAACACGTAAGAGCTGATCTGTTGTTTGAACACGTAAGAGATGATCTGTTGTTTGAACACGTAAGAGTTGATCTGATGTTTGAACACGTAAGAGATGATCTGTTGTTTGAACACGTAAGAGTTGATCTGTTGTTTGAACACGTTGTTGAATGGGTGTTGAGGGCCTGCAATATAACCCCTGCCAGTGTTATCTGAGAAGACACACTGGCCAGCCTTGCCACGCCGTCCACTTGTGTGTGTCGTAGTGTGTCATAAGACCATAGACCCAGAGTACAATAGATGTATGTACTTATTTATCCAATAAAACTGCATAGGCCACCTGAAGTTTATGAGTACCACGGAACGAAGAGGGACCCATCTGCTTCTTACCAACTTAACCTTACAGAGACACACCAGGGTACAGTATTGTTACAGTAGAGATACACCAGGATACAATACTGGAACAATAGAGATATACCAGGATACAATACTGGAACAATAGAGATATACCAGGATACAATACTGGAACAGTAGAGATATACCAGGATACAATACTGGTACAGTTGAGATACACCAGGATATAATACTGGAACAGTAGAGATATACCAGGATACAATACTGGTACAGTTGAGATACACCAGGATACAATACTGGAACAGCAGAGATATACCAGGATACAATACTGGAACAGTAGAGATATACCAGGATACAATACTGGTACAGTAGAGATATACCAGGATACAATACTGGTACAGTTGAGATACACCAGGATACAATACTGGTACAGTTGAGATACACCAGGATACAATACTGGAACAGTAGAGATATACCAGGATACAATACTGGAACAGTTGAGATACACCAGGATACAATACTGGTACAGTTGAGATACACCAGGATACAACACAGGTACAGTGGATATACACCAGATACGGTATTAGTACAGTAGACGTCCCCCAGGGCACAACAGTTCAGCCACACACGCCACACATCAATACACCAGTGCAAGATGACAGGTCCTGGAAATTGGTTGAGCTAATAACACAGTCTTGCAGAACATAGTCTTGAATTCTATATGTTGACGACGAGATCAACTGTCCAGTTGATTACTTCAATTAACCATCGTCCGTGGACGTGACAGTCTCGGGATACGACAAACGCTACAGCTGCAGAACCCATGTTTGAAATGGTACACCTTTATCCCTGTCTGTCTGTCTGTCTGTCTCTCTCTCTCTCTCTCTCTCTCTCTCTCTCTCTCTCTCTCTCTCTCTCTCTCTCTCTCTCTCTCTCTCTCTCTCTCTCTGTACATATATTCCTACGAGTCCAAGGAGAAATGAAACACGATAAGTTCCCAAGTGCACTTTCGTGGAATAATCACATCATCAGGGGAGATACAAGAAAGAAATATAACAGTCAGTTGATATACAACGAAGAGACGTAGCTAGGACGCCATTTGGTAAACAAGTGATTGTCCTAATGGAGATCGGGGTGCGTCCAAGACAGACAACGAGCGTATCATAAACTTATCATGTGGACCAGAAGGGGATTGTTTACAAATTTTTTCAACAATATAGCTATCCAATTTGTATATTTCTTTGCTAATATTTTATGCATTTGATAATAGAAGACTCACTGATATGTCTCATGGTACTGGAGTTAATAACTGAGATGCCATTACTCCAGTCAATACAGTGATCATAGTTTTTAACGTGATTAAGCAAGGCATTTGAGTCTTGTCCTTTTCTTATACAATATATATGATGCTTACGTCTAACAGAAAGATCCTTACCAGTCTGCCCAACATCAAACTAATAACAATTTCTACATGGCACTTTATAGATGCATCCAGAACTTTGTGGTGAGTTCCTGATCAAGATATTCTTTATAGTATTATTGTTACTGAAGGCAACATTTACATTAAAGAATTTCAGCATCAGGGGAAGTAAAGTAAAATTATTACTAAAAGGGAGAACTAAAAGATTCTTGGTGTCAATGGAGATTTGATTTCATTTCCATAAAATTATTTCTTTGCCAGCTTTAGGAATTTGTACCCTAGATCTTTTATTGATAAATCCCTTAAGTTAGCAAGGAGATTATATATATATATATATTTTTTTTTTTTTTTTTTTTTTTTTTTTTATACTTTGTCGCTGTCTCCCGCGTTTGCGAGGTAGCGCAAGGAAACAGACGAAAGAAATGGCCCAACCCCCCCCATACACATGTACATACACACGTCCACACACGCAAATATATATATATATATATATATATATATATATATATATATATATATATATATATATATATATATATATATATATATATATATATATATAGGACGCCATTTGGTTTACCAAATGCCGTCCTAGCTTCGTCTCTTCGATGTATATCAACTGACTTATATTTCTCTCTTGTGTCTCCCCTGATGATGTGATTATTGCACGAAAGTGCACTTGGGAACTTTTCGTGTTTCATTTTCCCCGTGGACTCATAGGTACATATATATATATATATATATATATATATATATATATATATATATATATATATATATATATATATATATATATATATATATATATATATATATATATATATATATATATATTTTTTTTTTATACTTTGTCGCTGTCTCCCGCGTTTGCGAGGTAGCGCAAGGAAACAGACGAAAGAAATGGCCCAACCCCCCCCATACACATGTATATACATACGTCCACACACGCAAATTACATACCTACACAGCTTTCCATGGTTTACCCCAGACGCTTCACATGCCTTGATTCAATCCACTGACAGCACGTCAACCCCGGTATACCACATCGCTCCAATTCACTCTATTCCTTGCCCTCCTTTCACCCTCCTGCATGTTCAGGCCCCGATCACACAAAATCTTTTTCACTCCATCTTTCCACCTCCAATTTGGTCTCCCTCTTCTCCTCGTTCCCTCCACCTCCGACACATATATCCTCTTGGTCAATCTTTCCTCACTCATTCTCTCCATGTGCCCAAACCACTTCAAAACACCCTCTTCTGCTCTCTCAACCACGCTCTTTTTATTTCCACACATCTCTCTTACCCTTACGTTACTTACTCGATCAAACCACCTCACACCACACATTGTCCTCAAACATCTCATTTCCAGCACATCCATCCTCCTGCGCACAACTCTATCCATAGCCCACGCCTCGCAACCATACAACATTGTTGGAACCACTATTCCTTCAAACATACCCATTTTTGCTTTCCGAGATAATGTTCTCGACTTCCACACATTCTTCAAGGCTCCCAGAATTTTCGCCCCCTCCCCCACCCTATGATCCACTTCCGCTTCCATGGTTCCATCCGCTGACAGATCCACTCCCAGATATCTAAAACACTTCACTTCCTCCAGTTTTTCTTTATTCAAACTCACCTCCCAATTGACTTGACCCTCAACCCTACTGTACCTAATAACCTTGCTCTTTTTCACATTTACTCTTAACTTTCTTCTTCCACACACTTTACCAAACTCAGTCACCAGCTTCTGCAGTTTCTCACATGATTCCGCCACCAGCGCTGTATCATCAGCGAACAACAACTGACTCACTTCCCAAGCTCTCTCATCCCCAACAGACTTCATACTTGCCCCTCTTTCCAAAACTCTTGCATTTACCTCCCTAACAACCCCATCCATAAACAAATTAAACAACCATGGAGACATCACACACCCCTGCCGCAAACCTACATTCACTGAGAACCAATCACTTTCCTCTCTTCCTACACGTACACATGCCTTACATCCTCGATAAAAACTTTTCACTGCTTCTAACAACTTTCCTCCCACACCATATATTCTTAATACCTTCCACAGAGCATCTCTATCAACTCTATCATATGCCTTCTCCAGATCCATAAATGCTACATACAAATCCATTTGCTTTTCTAAGTATTTCTCACATACATTCTTGAAAGCAAACACCTGATCCACACATCCTCTACCACTTCTGAAACCACACTGCTCTTCCCCAATCTGATGCTCTGTACATGCCTTCACCCTCTCAATCAATACCCTCCCATATAATTTACCAGGAATACTCAACAAACTTATACCTCTGTAATTTGAGCACTCACTCTTATCCCCTTAGCCCCTGTACAACGACACTATGCACGCATTCCGCCAATCCTCAGGCACCTCACCATGAGTCATACATACATTAAATAACCTTACCAACCAGTCAACAATACAGTCACCCCCTTTTTTAATAAATTCCACTGCAATACCATCCAAACCTGCTGCCTTGCCGGCTTTCATCTTCCGCAAAGCTTTCACTACCTCTTCTCTGTTTACCAAATCATTTTCCCTAACCCTCTCACTTTGCGCACCATAGTGGTGTGCATATATATATATATATATATATATATATATATATATATATATATATATATATATATATATATATATATATATATATATGTATATATATATATATGAATATACATATATATACATATATACACAAACAAAGTGCATATGAACGTGCACTTTCATAGAACATACAAATCTCCAACAGCCAGGCTCGAACCCGGGACACCTGAGCAACAGGTGGGAGCGCTATCGCTAGGCTATGATCGCCCCTAATAGGGAAATACTATATTCGAATACTATGTACTCCAATACCCTTCGTCTCACGTTGGTGAGCAACGGGGTCTACACCGGTTATTTTCCATCAGGCTCTCACAGCCACCAGATAGCATTTTACCGAACCTAAGTTTACAACGTAGAGGTATATGAACACGAACAAAGTGCATATGAACGCGCTCTCATTGAACATACAAACCTCCAACGGCCAGAATCGAACCTGGGACCCCTGTGCAACAGGCGGGAGCGCTACCGCTAAACTGTGATCGCCCCTAATAGGGAAATGACTATTTGAATACTATGTACTCGAATACACTCACACACACACACACACACACACACACACACACACACACACACACAAACACATATATATATATATATATATATATATATATATATATATATATATATATATATATATATATATATATATATATATATATTTTTTTTTTTTTTTTTTTTCTTTTTTTTTTTTTACTTTGTCGCTGTCTCCCGCGTTTGCGAGGTAGCGCAAGGAAACAGACGAAAGAAATGGCCCAACCCACCCCCATACACATGTATATACATACACGTCCCCACACGCAAATATACATACCTACACAACTTTCCATGGTTTACCCCAGACGCTTCACATGTCCTGATTCAATCCACTGACAGCACGTCAACCCCGGTATACCACATCGATCCAATTCACTCTATTCCTTGCCCTCCTTTCACCCTCCTGCATGTTCAGGCCCCGATCACACAAAATCTTTTTCACTCCATCTTTCCACCTCCAATTTGGTCTCCCACTTCTCCTCGTTCCCTCCACCTCCGACGCATATATCCTCTTGGTCAATCTTTCCTCACTCATTCTCTCCATGTGCCCAAACCATTTCAAAACACCCTCTTCTGCTCTCTCAACCACGCTCTTTTTATTTCCACACATCTCTCTTACCCTTACGTTACTTACTCGATCAAACCACCTCACACCACACATTGTCCTCAAACATCTCATTTCCAGCACATCCACCCTCCTGCGCACAACTCTATCCATAGCTCACGCCTCGCAACTATACAACATTGTTGGAACCACTATTCCTTCAAACATACCCATTTTTGCTTTCCGAGATAATGTTCTCGACTTCCACACATTCTTCAAGGCTCCCAGGATTTTCGCACCCTCCCCCACCCTATGATCCACTTCCGCTTCCATGGTTCCATCCGCTGTCAGATCCACTCCCAGATATCTAAAACACTTTACTTCCTCCAGTTTTTCTCCATTCAAACTTACCTCCCAATTGACTTGACCCTCAACCCTACTGTACCTGATAACCTTGCTCTTATTCACATTTACTCTTAACTTTCTTCTTTCACACACTTTACCAAACTCAGTCACCAGCTTCTGCAGTTTCTCACATGAATCAGCCACCAGCGCTGTATCATCAGCGAACAACAACTGACTCACTTCCCAAGCTCTCTCATCCACAACAGACTTCATACTTACCCCTCTTTCCAAAACTCTTGCATTCACCTCCCTAACAACCCCATCCATAAACAAATTAAACAGCCATGGAGACATATATATATTTTTTTTTTTTTTTATACTTTGTCGCTGTCTCCCGCGTTTGCGAGGTAGCGCAAGGAAACAGACGAAAGAAATGGCCCAACCCCCCCCACACACATGCACATACACACGTCCACACACGCAAATATACATACCTACACAGCTTTCCATGGTTTACCCCGGACGCTTCACATGCCTTGATTCAATCCACTGACAGCACGTCAACCCCTGTATACCACATCGCTCCAATTCACTCTATTCCTTGCCCTCCTTTCACCCTCCTGCATGTTCAGGCCCCGATCACACAAAATCCTTTTCACTCCATCTTTCCACCTCCAATTTGGTCTCCCTCTTCTCCTCGTTCCCTCCACCTCCGACACATATATCCTCTTGGTCAATCTTTCCTCACTCATTCTCTCCATGTGCCCAAACCATTTCAAAACACCCTCTTCTGCTCTCTCAACCACGCTCTTTTTATTTCCACACATCTCTCTTACCCTTACGTTACTTACTCGATCAAACCACCTCACACCACACATTGTCCTCAAACATCTCATTTCCAGCACATCCATCCTCCTGCGCACAACTCTATCCATAGCCCACGCCTCGCAACCATACAACATTGTTGGAACTACTATTCCTTCAAACATACCCATTTTTGCTTTCCGGGATAATGTTCTCGACTTCCACACATTTTTCAAGGCTCCCAAAATTTTCGCCCCCTCCCCCACCCTATGATCCACTTCCGCTTCCATGGTTCCATTCGCTGACAGATCCACTCCCAGATATCTAAAACACTTCACTTCCTCCAGTTTTTCTCCATTCAAACTCACCTCCCAATTGACTTGACCCTCAACCCTACTGTACCTAATAACCTTGCTCTTATTCACATTTACTCTTAACTTTCTTCTTCCACACACTTTACCAAACTCAGTCACCAGCTTCTGCAGTTTCTCACATGAATCCGCCACCAGCGCTGTATCATCAGCGAACAACAACTGACTCACTTCCCAAGCTCTCTCATCTCCAACAGACTTCATACTTGCCCCTCTTTCCAAGACTCTTGCATTTACCTCCCTAAAACAACCCCATCCATAAACAAATTAAACAACCATGGAGACATCACACACCCCTGCCGCAAACCTACATTCACTGAGAACCAATCACTTTCCTCTCTTCCTACACGTACACATGCCTTACATCCTCGATAAAAACTTTTCACTGCTTCTAACAACTTGCCTCCCACACCATATATTCTTAATACCTTCCACAGAGCATCTCTATCAACTCTATCATATGCCTTCTCCAGATCCATAAATGCTACATACAAATCCATTTGCTTTTCTAAGTATTTCTCGCATACATTCTTCAAAGCAAACACCTGATCCACACATCCTCTACCACTTCTGAAACCACACTGCTCTTCCCAATCTGATGCTCTGTACATGCCTTCACCCTCTCAATCAATACTCTCCCATATAATTTACCAGGAATACTCAACAAACTTATACCTCTGTAATTTGAGCACTCACTCTTATCCCCTTTGCCTTTGTACAATGGCACTATGCACGCATTCCGCCAATCCTCAGGCACCTCACCATGAGTCATACATACATTAAATAACCTTACCAACCAGTCAACAATACCGTCACCCCCTTTTTTAATAAATTCCACTGCAATACCATCCAAACCTGCTGCCTTGCCGGCTTTCATCTTCCGCAAAGCTTTTACTACCTCCTCTCTGTTTACCAAATCATTTTCCCTAACCCTCTCACTTTGCACACCACCTCGACCCAAACACCCTATATCTGCCACTCTGTCATCAGACACATTCAACAAACCTTCAAAATACTCATTCCATCTCCTTCTCACATCACCACTACTTGTTTTCACCTCCCCATTTACGCCCTTCACTGAAGTTCCCATTTGCTCCCTTGTCTTACGCACCCTATTTACCTCCTTCCAGAACATCTTTTTATTCTCCCTAAAATTTACTGATAGTCTCTCACCCCAACTCTCATTTGCCCTTTTTTTCACCTCTTGCACCTTTCTCTTGACCTCCTGTCTCTTTCTTTTATACTTCTCCCACTCAATTGCATTTTTTCCCTGCAAAAATCGTCCAAATGCCTCTCTCTTCTCTTTCACTAATACTCTTACTTCTTCATCCCACCACTCACTACCCTTTCTAAACAGCCCACCTCCCACTCTTCTCATGCCACAAGCATATATATATATATATATATATATATATATATATATATATATATATATATATATATATATATATATATATATATATATACATATATATATATTGTTACGAACTCAATACTTATTCGGGCAAGGTCGCGAGTAACATACATATGTTACAAATACTATACTGATCCTTGTCTTGCAAGGACGTTAGATTTGTTATGTTTCACAACACAGGATAACACCATCTGAAAGTTATGGGATTAAAACAAAAACCAGGGTTAAATCTACATATAATACAAGAAATAAGAATACAAGATGACAAGCAAATTGATCGGGTACAAACACTTTCGTTAACACTTGACATTCAATATTCCACATTCTACATTCCAGGTAAGATTTCAAACCAGGAGATCTCTTTCCTTTCTGACAAGTCGACTATAAAAGCATGACACAAGACATTCGTTGGGCAATTATATTACACTTAGCCAAACCTGACGTGACACAGTAAACATCTTACAATCTAGGGCAGCGGTGGCTACGGGGTTCGAGACAGGGAAAGCCTACATTACCTTGCTGGGCTCGGGTCTGCTGAAGGAGTCGACTCCCAGACGATCGTCTGAGCCTTTTAAGTGAAGGACCAGCAAGGCAGGAACAGCTAGCCACGCCTTGGCCCACCACCTATGACTACGATAGGTCGGAATGACACAATTGCCCTTGATAGGTCAAAAGACTGATTGTCACGCCCTCATCCCAACGTGATTGGCTGAAGGAGGCCTAAGGTCCGGCCCACATGCGTAGAGTTCAATCTCCTTTGTTCCCTTGTTCACGACAGCAGCGAACGTACGGGATGACATACCCCGTAGCTGGCCCCATGTCTTGACCTGACGCCGCTGATAAGGGTTTGGGTTCTGGAGGACTAGTAAACACGAGCTTCAAAATCGGATTACTTAGACAAACAACTCGGTCAGGGAAGTGAGGTCCGAGCCGATAGCAACAACACCCTACACAAAGGCACACTGTACACAAAGACACACCATACATATATACGAACATGTGGACACACACACACACACACACACACACACACCCGTGTTTAACAATATATATATTTTATTTATTTATATATATATATATATATATATATATATATATATATATATATATATATATATATATATATATATATATATATATATATATATATATATTTTTTTTTTTTTTTTTTCTTTTTTTGCTTTGTCGCTGTCTCCCGCATTTGCGAGGTAGCGCAAGGAAACAGACGAAAGAAATGGCCCAAACCACCCCCATACACATGTATATACATACGTCCACACACGCAAATATACATACCCACACAGCTTTCCATGGTTTACCCCAGACGCTTTACATGCCTTGATTCAATCCACTGACAGCACGTCAACCCCGGTATACCACATCGATCCAATTCACTCTATTCCTTGCCCTCCTTTCATCCTCCTGCATGTTCAGGCCCCGATCACACAAAATCTTTTTCACTCCATCTTTCCACCTCCAATTTGGTCTCCCACTTCTACTCGTTCCCTCCACCTCCGACACATATATCCTCCTGGCCAATCTTTCCTCACTCATTCTCTCCATGTGCCCAAACCATTTCAAAACACCCTCTTCTTCTCTCTCAACCACGCTCTTTTTATTTCCACACATCTCTCTTACCCTTAAGTTACTTACTCGATCAAACCACCTCACACCACACATTGTCCTCAAACATCTCATTTCCAGCACATCCATCCTCCTGCGCACAACTCTATCCATAGCCCACGCCTCGCAACCATACAACATTGTTGGAACCACTATTCCTTCAAACATACCCATTTTTGCTTTCCGAGATAATGTTTTCGACTTCCACACATTCTTCAAGGCTCCCAGAATTTTCGCCCCCTCCCCCACCCTATGATCCACTTCCGCTTCCATGGTTCCATCCGCTGCCAGATCCACTCCCAGATATCTAAAACACTTTACTTCCTCCAGTTTTTCTCCATTCAAACTTACCTCCCAATTGACTTGACCCTCAACCCTACTGTACCTAATAACCTTGCTCTTATTCACATTTACTCTTAACTTTGTTCTTTCACACACTTTACCAAACTCAGTCACCAGCTTCTGCAGTTCCTCACATGAATCAGCCACCAGCGCTGTATCATCAGCGAACAACAACTGACTCACTTCCCAAGCTCTCTCATCCACAACAGACTTCATACTTGCCCCTCTTTCCAAAACTCTTGCATTTACCTCCCTAACAACCCCATCCATAAACAAATTAAACAACCATGGAGACATCACACACCCCTGCCGCAAACCTACATTCACTGAGAACCAATCACTTTCCTCTCTTCCTACACGTACACATACCTTACATCCTCGTTAAAAACTTTTCACTGCTTCTAACAACATGCCTCCCACACCATATTTTCTTAATACCTTCCACAGAGCGTCTCTATCAACTCTATCATATGGCTTCTTCAGATCCATAAATGCTACATACAAATCCAGGAGGTCAAGAGAAAGGTGCAAGAGGTGAAAAAGAGGGCAAATGAGAGTTGGGGTGAGAGAGTATCATTAAATTTTAGGGAGAATAAAAAGATGTTCTGGAAGGAGGTAAATAAAGTGCGTAAGACAAGGGAGCAAATGGGAACTTCAGTGAAGGGCGCAAATGGGGAGGTGATAACAAGTAGTGGTGATGTGAGAAGGAGATGGAGTGAGTATTTTGAAGGTTTGTTGAATGTGTTTGATGATAGAGTGGCAGATATAGGGTGTTTTGGTCGAGGTGGTGTGCAAAGTGAGAGGGTTAGGGAAAATGATTTGGTAAACAGAGAAGAGGTAGTAAAAGCTTTGCGGAAGATGAAAGCCGGCAAGGTAGCAGGTTTGGATGGTATTGCAGTGGAATTTATTAAAAAAGGGGGTGACTGTATTATTGACTGGTTGGTAAGTTTATTTAATGTATGTATGACTCATGGTGAGGTGCCTGAGGATTGGCGGAATGCGTGCATAGTGCCATTGTACAAAGGCAAAGGGGATAAGAGTGAGTGCTCAAATTACAGAGGTATATATATATATATATACCTCTGTAAGGTATTAAGAATATATGGTGTGGGAGGAAAGTTGTTAGAAGCAGTGAAAAGTTTTTATCGAGGATGTAAGGCATGTGTACGTGTAGGAAGAGAGGAAAGTGATTGGTTCTCAGTGAATGTAGGTTTGCGGCAGGGGTGTGTGATGTCTCCATGGTTGTTTAATTTGTTTATGGATGGGGTTGTTAGGGAGGTAAATGCAAGAGTTTTGGAAAGAGGGGCAAGTATGAAGTCTGTTGGGGATGAGAGAGCTTGGGAAGTGAGTCAGTTGTTGTTCGCTGATGATACAGCGCTGGTGGCTGATTCATGTGAGAAACTGCAGAAGCTGGTGACTGAGTTTGGTAAAGTGTGTGGAAGAAGAAAGTTAAGAGTAAATGTGAATAAGAGCAAGGTTATTAGGTACAGTAGGGTTGAGGGTCAAGTCAATTGGGAGGTGAGTTTGAATGGAGAAAAACTGGAGGAAGTGAAGTGTTTTAGATATCTGGGAGTGGATCTGGCAGCGGATGGAACCATGGAAGCGGAAGTGGATCATAGGGTGGGGGAGGGGGCGAAAATTCTGGGGGCCTTGAAGAATGTGTGGAAGTCGAGAACATTATCTCGGAAAGCAAAAATGGGTATGTTTGAAGGAATAGTGGTTCCAACAATGTTGTATGGTTGCGAGGCGTGGGCTATGGATAGAGTTGTGCGCAGGAGGATGGATGTGCTGGAAATGAGATGTTTGAGGACAATGTGTGGTGTGAGGTGGTTTGATCGAGTGAGTAACGTAAGGGTAAGAGAGATGTGTGGAAATAAAAAGAGCGTGGTTGAGAGAGCAGAAGAGGGTGTTTTGAAGTGGTTTGGGCACATGGAGAGAATGAGTGAGGAAAGATTGACCAAGAGGATATATGTGTCGGAGGTGGAGGGAACGAGGAGAAGAGGGAGACCAAATTGGAGGTGGAAAGATGGAGTGAAAAAGATTTTGTGTGATCGGGGCCTGAACATGCAGGAGGGTGAAAGGAGGGCAAGGAATAGAGTGAATTGGAGCGATGTGGTATACCGGGGTTGACGTGCTGTCAGTGGATTGAATCAAGGCATGTGAAGCGTCTGGGGTAAACCATGGAAAGCTGTGTAGGTATGTATATTTGCGTGTGTGGACGTATGTATGTACATGTGTATGGGGGGGGTTGGGCCATTTCTTTCGTCTGTTTCCTTGCGCTACCTCGCAAACGCGGGAGACAGCGACAAAGTATAAAAAAAAAAAAAATATATATATATATATATATATATATATATATATATATATATATATATATATATATATATATATATATATATATATATATATATATATCTTTCCTTTCTTTCAAACTAGTCGCCATTTCCCGCGTTAGCAAGGTAGCGTTAAGAACAGAGGACTGGGCCTCTAAGGGAATATCCTCACCTGGCCCCCTTCTCTGTTCCTTCTTTTGGAAAATTGAAGAAAAAAAAAAAAACAAGAGGGGAGGATTTCCAGCCCCCCCGCTCCCTCCCCTTTTAGTCGCCTTCTACGACACGCAGGGAATACGTGGGAAGTATTCTTTCTCCTCTATCCCCAGGGATATATATATACATATTTATATATATATATATATATATATATATATATATATATATATATATATATATATATATATATATATATATATATATATATATTCGTAAAATGTTTAACAAGCTTTGTGTACAATATCATAACTATCGTAGATGATTATTCATTTCTATAAGTTGCTTTAGTATTCCTGACCTGTTATCAGGCGAAACTGTTACATGTAGACAATATATTAATGGTGTCATTGCTTCTTATGTGAAGAAGAAGAAGAAGGAGAAGAAGAAGAGAAGGAGAGGAAGAAGGAGAAGAAGAAGAAGAAGAAGAAGAAGAAGAAGAAGAAGAAGAAGAAGAAGAAGAAGAAGAAGTAGAAGAAGAAGAAGAAGAAGAAAGAGGAGAAGAAGAAAAGAAGAAGAAGAAGAAGAAGAAGAAGAAGAAGAAGAAGAAGAAGAAGAAGAAGAAGAAGAAGAAGAAGAAGAAGAAGAAGAAGAAGAAGAAGAAGAAGAAGAGTAATGCGAGACACAGGGTCGACGAGGGAGCCGAGCAGACGCGTCACGGTTCGTGTCAGAAGACTGGAGTCCTTCGTGGAATCATCACAAAGGCATTAGTGAAGGACACTGGCTGGTGTGGAGGTTCTGACCTCTGTATGTCACCAGCACCCGACGGAAATCCCTGCCACGACCCTCAACTACAATGGTATGACCCTCGAGTACGACCGTACGACCCGTGGGTGTTAAAGGCCTGCTGGTCTTTAAACTGACCCCAAAGGTCAGGGCGTCGTAGCTAAGGTTTGGTGGCGTCGTTGTTCGAGAGATGAAGCGTTTGGTCCCTGCCGCTCAACAGCCACCAGCGGGAAGGGTTAGGCTTGTGTGTGCGCACGTCTACCACCTTACGTTAAGGTAGTGACTGGTGTCATCATCACCATGCCAGACTCTTGTTCTAACCTCTATCATCGCTACCTCCAGGGTGAAGACTCAGTGAATCCAGAAGCCCAGGTGATATTTGCAGTCATCTCACACTCTACAGATTCATAAAGAAGATCGTAGAATTTTGATGTTCCATCATCATATCATCATATTATATATATATATACCATTATATTGTGCGACATTTCGTCTTTTTTCATTAACCTTACGAACACATTTTTTTCTACGTGGCGTACTGGCTGGCTTCCTTGATGGTGCGTGGCCTGGCCGAGGGTGGCCCGTGCGACAGTCTGGCACAGGCCAGCAGCTATGCTTGTGTGTTGGGCCTGTAATAGCACTTGTGATATCTGCCGTCAGTATAATATACTCTTTAGATTTACGAGGATTTCCAGATACATCTGTGGCTGTTGTGTTGTTAGAGATCCACCCCACACACACCAAGCCCCCAGGTGTACCTCCTTTTAAGCACGAGTACGACCGATGGCACCTTCATCGTAGTGGCAGGGGCGCCCCGTAGACGCCCCACTTCACCAGGTCAAAGATTCGGAGTCAGACTTGTGTACTTGGAAGGTATAGCGATCTTCCTTCAACGGCGACCAAACCTCACACTCCACTGTCGCCGCTCACAAGACTCGTGTGTTTGTGTGTTGTGTGTGTGTGTGTGTGTGTGTGTGTGTGTGTGTGTGTGTGTGTGCGGCGGTGATCTGTGTACGCACGTGGGGTAGAAAGTTTCTCTTTTCAACACCTTCTGTCCAAGATCAATGCGTGTTTAGCATTCTCTAGTTTCTTTATCACTATTTCCCATTTTCCTCGATTTTGTCTTAAGATGCACAGAAACAAAATGATCCTTTCGATGATTTAGTCGAGAAGTTATAACACAATACAAAATACAACACAGTACAGTAAGGACTGAATGTATTCCCAGCTGATCAAGCAGGAGGAAACGTGTTGACGGAGATGTGTCTACGTAAAGCTGTAGTGACCTAGTGATGCCTGAGGGTGTCTATACCTGGCTGGTGAGGAGTTGTGTGAGTGGAGGTCAGGTACTCTGGAGAACGATGGTCGTGGGTGAGGCGCGAGTGGGAGTGTTCGCTGCAGGGAGGCCTCACGCCGGCTGGCGTCTGCCTTTGGTCCTCATGACAGAAGCGCTCCGTCTTGGTCCTCTAGTTGGGGCGTTCATGATGGTTTCGTCTCCCCGGATGTAGATGGTTCGTTCATGATGGTTTCTTCTCCCCGGATGTAGATGGTTCGTTCATGATGGTTTCGTCTCCCCGGATGTAGATGGTTCGTTCATGATGGTTTCTTCTCCCCTGATGTAGATGGTTCGTTCATGATGGTTTCTTCTCCCCTGATGTAGATGGTTCGTTCATGATGGTTTCTTCTCCCCGGATGTAGATGGTTCGTTCATGATGGTTTCGTCTCCCCTGATGTAGATGGTTCCCGCTACGTGTCGTCGTGTCTGATCCTCGCAATACATCATCATTCTGGTGCTGGTGGTGAGATGCTGTTGGTCAAGGATGTTATGATGTGGTCTGACTACGTTTCTGTATGACTCTTTGTTGTACGTGTGACGTGAGAGGTTTGCTCAAGGTGGTGCGAGTCATAAGAATGTAGTTACCAATAATATGAATGTTATAAGGTTCAGCGGAGCGCAAGAATTGGTAGATTACATGGTTGTGTTGTTGAAGGTCGGGTGTCGGAATCATGTTTCACACACACACACACACACATACACACACACACACACACACACACACACACACACACACAGAGCGCGCCAATTTAATCAGACTTCGTCCACAAAGTGTTCTTTAAGAATAGAATAACCCTTGCATACCAGGTAGACGCGAGAGCACTTGGAGGAAATGATAGGTAGAGCTATCACATGCAAGACTACTTGAACCTCACAGTCTACTACAAGGACCAGAATATATATAATTGTAAACAACAAGACTCAACACTGACGGTCTGCAACACATCAAAGTAATTTGCCACTTCTCATGCCCTGCTGAAGCTGTAAACGTCAGAATACTGGGAATTACAGTTGATATGATCAACACATCCCTCAGTCGACGCCTCACGTCATATCTACGATAACGATCAACAGAAAATCATGTGAGACAAGGGCACGATATCTTCCTGATCAGATATCATCTCATCAACACCTCCACACTGAAGTATAGGAAGGATCAAACATGACAACAAGTATGTAACATAAGCCATCGACATCCATGATACCAAATTCAAGATCAAGATGGAACACACGCAGATCCTCTCTAATACCTATGACGACCAAACCCAGATGCCAGCCAGTTAGACATCCGCAGCGGAATCAACTTTCATCTTATTCACCTCGATCGTTTCTTGGTAGCAATGCCCCCAGCCCACATACCATACCCTCCCACCCGCCATCAGGTAGAGCCTAGCATCCATACAACACCGTCGCGTCTCTCATATCATCAAACATACCTATTATTGCCCTCACAAACACTGACGTCTCTTCCACACATTCCTCATTGCTCCCAGGACCTTAGTTCCTTCATCCACTCGCCCTATATATATATATATATATATATATATATATATATATATATATATATATATATATATATATATATATATATATATATATATATCTTTTTTTATCATTATTTTGCTTTGTCGCTGTCTCCCGCGTTTGCGAGGAAGCGCATGGAAACAGACGAAAGAAATGGCCCAACCCACCCCCCATACACAATGTACACACACACACGCCCACACACGCAAATATACATACCTATACATCTCAATGTGCACATATATATACACACACAGACACATACATATATACCCATGCACACAATTCACACTGTCTGCCCCTATTCATTCTCATCGCCACCTCGCCACACATGGAATACCATCCCCCTCCCCCCTCATGTGTGCGAGGTAGCACTAGGAAAAGACAACAAAGGCCCCATTCATTCACACTCAGTCTCCAGCTGTCACGCAATAATGCCCGAAACCACAGCTCCCTTTCCACATCCAGGCCCCACACAACTTTCCATGGTTTACCCCAGACGCTTCACTTGCCCTGATTCAGTCCACTGACAGCACGTCAACCCCGGTATACCACATCGATCCAATTCACTCTATTCCTTGCCCGCCTTTCACCCTCCTGCATGTTCAGGCCCCGATCACACAAAATCTTTTTCTCTCGATCTTTCCACCTCCAATTTGGTCTCCCACTTCTCCTCGTTCCCTCCACCTCCGACACATATATCCTCTTGGTCAATCTTTCCTCACTCATTCTCTCCATGTGCCCAAACCATTTCAAAACACCCTCTTCTGCGCTCTCAACCACGCTCTCCCTATTTCCACACATCTCTCTTACCCTTACATCACCTACTCGATCAAACCACCTCACACCACACATTGTCCTCAAACATCTCACTTCCAGCACATCCACCCTCCTACGCACAACTCTATCCATAGCCCACGCCTCGCAACCATACAGCATTGTTGGAACCACTATTCCTTCAAACATACCCATTTTTGCTTTCCGAGATAATGTTCTCGACTTCCACACATTCTTCAAGGCTCCCAGGACCTTCTTTTTCTTTCAAACTATTCGCCATTTCCCACGTTAGCGAGGTAGCGTTAAGAACAGAGAACTGGGCCTTTGAGGGAATATCCTCACCTGGCCCCCTTCTCTATTCCTTCTTTTGGACAATTAGATAAAAGATGAGAGGGTAGCATTTCCAGCCCCAGCTCCCTCCCCTTCTAGTCGCCTTCTACGACACGCAGAGAATACGTGGGAGGTATTCTTTCACCCCTATCCCCAGGGGTATATATATTATATATATATATATATATATATATATATATATATATATATATATATATATATATATATATATATATATATATATATATATATATATATACATATATGCGCCTGGGCATGAGAGGAAAGATCATGAGAGGCAAGTGTTTTGGGAGCAGCTGAGTGACTGTGTTAGTAGTTTTGATGCACGAGGCCGGGTTATAGTGATGGATGATTTGAATGCAAAGGTGAGTAATGTGGCAGCTGAGGGAATAATTGGTGTACATAGGGTGTTCAGTGTTGTAAATGGAAGTGGTGAAGAGCTTGTGGACTTGTGTGCTGAAAAAGGACTGGTGATTGGGAATACCTGGTTTAAAAAGAGAGAAATACATAAGTATACTTACATAAGTAGGAGAGATGGCCAGAGAGCGTTATTGGATTACGTGTTGATTGATAGGCGCGTGAAAGAATTTTGGACGTTTATGTGCTGAGAGGTGCAACTGGAGGGATGTCTGATCATTATCTTGTGGAGGCGAAGGTGAAGATATGTAGAGGTTTTCTGAAAAGAAGAGAGAATGTTGGGGGTGAAGAGAGTGGTGAGAGAAAGTGAGCTTGGGAAGGAGACTTGTGCGAGGAAGTACCAGCAGAGACTGAGTACAGAATGGAAAAAGGTGAGAACAAAGGACGTAAGGGGAGTGGGGGAGGAATGGGATGTATTTAGGGAAGCAGTGATGGCTTGCGGAAATGATGCTTGTGGCATGAGAAGCGTGGGAGGTAGGCAGATTAGAAAAGGTAGTGAGTGGTGGGATGAAGAAGTAAGATCATTAGTGAAAGAGAAGAGAGAGGCATTTGGACGATTCTTTCAGGGAAAGAATGCAAATGAGTGGGAGATGTATAAAAGAAAGAGGCAGGAGGTCAAGAGAAAGGTGTAAGAAGTGAAAAAGAAGGCAAATGAGAGTTGGGGTGAGAGAGTATTATTCAATTTTAGGGAGAATAAAAAGATGTTTTGGAAGGAGGTAAAGAAAGTGCGTAAGACAAGTGAACAAATGGGAACATCAGTGAAGGGAGCAAATGGGGAGGTGATAACAAGTAGCGGTGATATGAGAAGGAGGTGGAGTGAGTATTTTGAAGGTTTGTTGAATGTGTCTGATGATAGAGTGGCAGATATAGGATGTTTTGGTCGAGGTGGTGTGCAAAGTGAGAGTGTTAGGGAGAATGATTTGGTAGACAGAGAAGATGTACTAAAAGCTTTGCGGAAGATGAAAGCCGGCAAGGCAGCTGGTTTGGATGATATTGCAGTGGAATTTATTAAAAAAGGGGGTGACTGTATTGTTGACTAGTTAGTAAGTTCATTTAATGTATGTATGACTCATGGTGAGGTGCCTGAGGATTGGCGGAATGCTTGCATAGTGCCATTGTACAAAGGGAAAGGGGATAAGGTGAGTGCTGAAATTACAGAGGTATAAATTTGTTGAGTATTCCTGGGAAATTATATGGGACGGTATTGATTGAGAGGGTGAAAGCATGTACAGAGCATCAGATTGGGGAAGAGCAGTGTGGCTTCAGAAGTGGTAGAGGATGTGTGGATCAGGTGTTTGCTTTGAAGAATGTATGTGAGATATACTTAGAAAAGCAAATGGATTTGTATGTAGTATTTATGGATCAGGAGAAGGCATATGATAGAGTTGATAGAGATGCTCTGTGGAAGGTATTAAGAATATATGGTGTGGGAGGTAAGTTGTCAGAAGCAGTGAAAAGTTTTTATCGAGGATGTAAGGCATGTGTACGAGTAGAAAGAGAGGAAAGTGATTGGTTCTCAGTGAATGTCGGTTCAAGGCAGGGGTGCGTGATGTCTCCATGGTTGTTAATTTGTTTATGGATGGGGTTGTTAGGGATGTGAATGCAAGAGTTTTGGAAAGAGGGGCAAGTATGCAGTCTGTTGTGGATGAGAGAGCTTGGGAAGTGAGTCAGTTGTTGTTCGCTGATGATACAGCGCTGATGGCTGATTTGTGTGAGAAATTGCAGAAGCTGGTGACTGAGTTTGGTAAAGAGTGTGAAAGAAGAAAGTTGAGAGTAAATGTGAATAAGAGCAAGGTTATTGGGTACAGTCGCGTCGAGGGACAAGTCAATTGGTAGGTAAGTTTGAATGGAGAAAAACTGGAGGAAGTGAGATGTTTTAGATATCATAGGGTGGGGGAGGGGGCGAAAGTTCTGGGAGCGTTGAAGAATGTGTGGAAGGCGAGAACGTTATCTCGGAAAGCAAAAATGGTTATGTTTGAAGGAATAGTGGTTCCAACAATGTTATATGGTTGCGAGGCATGGGCTATAGATAAAGTTGTGCGGAGGAGGGTGGATTTGCTGGAAATGAGATGTTTGAGGACAATATGTGGTGTGAGGTGGTTTGATCGAGTAAGTAATGAAAGGGTAAGAGATATGTGTGATAATAAAAAGAGTGTAGTTGAGAGAGCAGAAGAGGGTGTGTTGAAATGGTTTTGTCACATGGAGAGAATGAGCAAGGAAAGATCGACAAAGAGGATATATGTATCAGAAGTGGAGGGAACGAGGAGAAGTGGGAGACCAAATTGGAAGTGGAAAGATGGAGTGAAAAAGATTTTGAGTAATCGGGGCCAGAAGATGCGGGAGGGTGAAAGGCGTGCAAGGAATAGAGTGAATTGGAACGATGTGGTATACCGGGGTCGACGTGCTGTCAATAGATTGAACCAGGGCATGTGAAGCGTCTGAGGTAAACCATGGAAAGTTTCGTGGGCCTGGATGTGGAAAGGGACCTGTAGTTTTGGTGCATTAGACATGACAGCTAGAGACTGAGTGTCAACGAATGTGGCCTTCGTTGTGTTTTCCTAGTGCTACCTCGCGCACATGCGGGGGAAGGGGGTTGTCATTTCATGAGTGGCGGAGTGGGGACGAGAATGGATGAAGTCAGCAAGTATGGACATATACATGTATATGTATGTATATGTCTGTGTATATACGTATATGTATACGTTGAAATGTATAGGTATGTATATGTGCGTGTGTTTGCGTTTATGTGTATACATGTGTATGTGGGTTGTTGGGCCATTGTTCGTCTGCTACCTTGCGCTACCTCGCTAATATATATATATATATATATATATATATATATATATATATATATATATATATATATATATATATATATATATATATATATATATATATATATATATATATATATATATATATATATATATATATTATTTTCTATATTTATTTTTATTATACTTTGTCGCTGTCTCCCGCGTTTGCGAGGTAGCGCAAGGAAACAGACGAAAGAAATGGCCCACCCCCCCCCCCCATACACATGTATATACATACGTCCACACACGCAAATATACATACCTACACAGCTTTCCATGGTTTACCCCAGACGCTTCACATGCCTTGATTCAATCCACTGACAGCACGTCAACCCCGGTATACCACATCGCTCCAATTCACTCTATTCCTTGCCCTCCTTTCACCCTCCTGCATGTTCAGGCCCCGATCACACAAAATCTTTTTCACTCCATCTTTCCACCTCCAATTTGGTCTCCCTCTTCTCCTCGTTCCCTCCACCTCCGACACATATATCCTCTTGGTCAATCTTTCCTCACTCATTCTCTCCATGTGCCCAAGCCACTTCAAAACACCCTCTTCTGCTCTCTCAACCACGCTCTTTTTATTTCCACACATCTCTCTTACCCTTACGTTACTCACTCGATCAAACCACCTCACACCACACATTGTCCTCAAACATCTCATTTCCAGCACATCCATCCTCCTGCGCACAACTCTATCCATAGCCCACGCCTCGCAACCATACAACATTGTTGGAACCACTATTCCTTCAAACATACCCATTTTTGCTTTCCGAGATAATGTTCTCGACTTCCACACATTCTTCAACGCCCCCAGAATTTTCGCCCCCTCCCCCACCCTATGATCCACTTCCGCTTCCATGGTTCCATCCGCTGCCAGATCCACTCCCAGATATCTAAAACACTTCACTTCCTCCAGTTTTTCTCCATTCAAACTCACCTCCCAATTGACTTGTCCGTCAGCCCTACTGTACCTAATAACCTTGCTCTTATTCACATTTACTCTTAACTTTCTTCCTTCACGCTCTCTACCAAACTCAGTCACCAGCTTCTGCAGTTTCTCACATGAATCAGCCACCAGCGCTGTATCATCAGCGAACAACAACTGACTCACTTCCCAAGCTCTCTCATCCCCAACAGACTTCATACTTGCCCCTCTTTCCAAAACTCTTGCATTTACCTCCCTAACAACCCCATCCATAAACAAATTAAACAACCATGGAGACATCACACACCCCTGCCGCAAACCTACATTCACTGAGAACCAATCACTTTCCTCTCTTCCTACACGTACACATGCCTTACATCCTCGATAAAAACTTTTCACTGCTTCTAACAACTTTCCTCCCACACCATATATTCTTAATACCTTCCACAGAGCATATATGTATATATATATGTATATATGTTAGAAGCAGTGAAAAGTTTTTATCGAGGATGTAAGGCATGTGAACGTGTAGGAAGAGAGGAAAGTGATTGGTTCTCAGTGAATGTAGGTTTGCGGCAGGGGTGTGTGATGTCTCCATGGTTGTTTAATTTGTTTATGGATGGGGTTGTTAGGGAGGTAAATGCAAGAGTTTTGGAAAGAGGGGCAAGTATGAAGTCTGTTGGGGATGAGAGAGCTTGGGAAGTGAGTCAGTTGTTGTTCGCTGATGATACAGCGCTGGTGGCTGATTCATGTGAGAAACTGCAGAAGCTGGTGACTGAGTTTGGTAGAGAGCGTGAAGGAAGAAAGTTAAGAGTAAATGTGAATAAGAGCAAGGTTATTAGGTACAGTAGGGTTGAGGGTCAAGTCAATTGGGAGGTAAGTTTGAATGGAGAAAAACTGGAGGAAGTTAAGTGTTTTAGATATCTGGGAGTGGATCTGGCAGCGGATGGAACCATGGAAGCGGAAGTGGATCATAGGGTGGGGGAGGGGGCGAAAATCCTGGGAGCCTTGAAGAATGTGTGGAAGTCGAGAACATTATCTCGGAAAGCAAAAATGGGTATGTTTGAAGGAATAGTGGTTCCAACAATGTTGTATGGTTGCGAGGCGTGGGCTATGGATAGAGTTGTGCGCAGGAGGATGGATGTGCTGGAAATGAGATGTTTGAGGACAATGTGTGGTGTGAGGTGGTTTGATCGAGTAAGTAACGTAAGGGTAAGAGAGATGTGTGGAAATAAAAAGAGCGTGGTTGAGAGAGCAGAAGAGGGTGTTTTGAAATGGTTTGGGCACATGGAGAGAATGAGTGAGGAAAGATTGACCAAGAGGATATATGTGTCGGAGGTGGAGGGAACGAGGAGAAGTGGGAGACCAAATTGGAGGTGGAAAGATGGAGTGAAAAAGATTTTGTGTGATCGGGGCCTGAACATGCAGGAGGGTGAAAGGAGGGCAAGGAATAGAGTGAATTGGATCGATGTGGTATACCGGGGTTGACGTGCTGTCAGTGGATTGAATCAGGGCATGTGAAGCGTCTGGGGTAAACCATGGAAAGCTGTGTAGGTATGTATATTTGCGTGTGTGGACGTGTATGTATATACATGTGTACGGGGGGGGGGGGGGTTGGGCCATTTCTTTCGTCTGTTTCCTTGCGCTACCTCGCAAACGCGGGAGACAGCGACAAAGCAAAAAAAAAAAGAGAAAATATATATATATATATATATATATATATATATATATATATATATATATATATATATATATATATATATATATATATATATATATATACATATATATATATATATATATATATATATATATATATATTAATTTATCTATTTATGTATTATACTTAATCGCCGCTTCCCACGTTAGCGAAGTAGCGCATGGAAACAGATGAGCTATGTCCCAACCCACCCTCATGTATTATTGTAAATATTATCATTATTGTTATTTTTATTATTATCATTATTATTATCGATATTATTATTATTATTATTATCAATATTATTATTATTATTATTATTATTATTATTATTATTATTATTATCATTTTTATTTATGGATTAGCATTTATGGATCTGGAAAAGCATATGATAGAGTTGATAGAGATGCTCTGTGGAAGGTATTAAGAATATATGGTGTGGGAGGAAAGTTGTTAGAAGCAGTGAAAATTTTTATCGAGGATGTAAGGCATGTGTACGTGTAGGAAGAGAGGAAAGTGATTGGTTCTCAGTGAATGTAGGTTTGCGGCAGGGGTGTGTGATGTCTCCATGGTTGTTTAATTTGTTTATGGATGGGGTTGTTAGGGAGGTAAATGCAAGAGTTTTGGAAAGAGGGGCAAGTATGAAGTCTGTTGGGGATGAGAGAGCTTGGGATGTGAGTCAGTTGTTGTTCGCTGATGATACAGCGCTGGTGGCTGATTCATGTGAGAAACTGCAGAAGCTTGTGACGGAGTTTGGTAAAGTGTGTGGAAGAAGAAAGTTAAGAGTAAATGTGAATAAGAGCAAGGTTATTAGGTACAGTAGGGTTCAGGGTCAAGTCAATTGGGAGGTGAGTTTGAATGGAGAAAAATTGGAGGACGTAAAGTGTTTTAGATATCTGGGAGTGGACCTGGCTGCGGATGGAACCATGGAAGCGGAAGTGGATCATAGGGTGGGGGAGGGGGCGAAAATTCTGGGGGCCTTGATGAGTGTGTGGAAGTCGAGAACATTATCTCGGAGAGCAAAAATGGGTATGTTTGAAGGAATAGTGGTTCCAACAATGTTGTATGGTTGCGAGGCGTGGGCTATGGATAGAGTTGTGCGCAGGAGGATGGATGTGCTGGAAATGAGATGTTTGAGGACAATGTGTGGTGTGAGGTGGTTTGATCGAGTAAGTAACGTAAGGGTAAGAGAGATGTGTGGAAATAAAAAGAGCGTGGTTGAGAGAGCAGAAGAGGGTGTTTTGAAGTGGTTTGGGCACATGGAGAGGATGAGTGCTACCGGGGTTGACGTGCTGTCAGTGGATTGAATCAGGGATGTGAAGCGTCTGGGGTAAACCATGGAAAGCTGTGTAGGTATGTATATTTGCGTGTGTGGACGTGTATGTATATACATGTGTATGGGGTGGGTTGGGCCATTTCTTTCGTCTGTTTCTTTGCGCTACCTCGCAAACGCGGGAGACAGCGACAAAGCAAAAAAAAAAAAGAGAGAAAAAAAAAAAATATATATATATATATATATATATATATATATATATATATATATATATATATATATATATATATATATATATATATATATATATATATATATATATATATATATATTAATCTATCTAATTATGTATTATACTTAATCGCCGCTTCCCGCGTTAGCGAAGTAGCGCATGGAAACAGATGAGCTATGTCATAACCCACCCTCATGTATTATTGTAAATATTATCATTATTGTTATTTTTATTATTATTATTATTATTATCGATATTATTATTATTATTATTAGCAATATTATTATTATTATTATTATTATTATTATTATTATTATTATTATTATTATTATTATTATTATTTATGGATTAACATTTATGGATCTGGAGAAGCATATGATAGAGTTGATAAAGATGCTCTGTGGAAGGTATTAAGAATATATGGTGTGGGAGGAAAGTTGTTAGAAGCAGTGAAAAGTTTTTATCGAGGATGTAAGGCATGTGTACGTGTAGGAAGAGAGGAAAGTGATTGGTTCTCAGTGAATGTAGGTTTGCGGCAGGGGTGTGTGATGTCTCCATGGTTGTTTAATTTGTTTATGGATGGGGTTGTTAGGGAGGTAAATGCAAGAGTTTTGGAAAGAGGGGCAAGTATGAAGTCTGTTGGGGATGAGAGAGCTTGGGAAGTGAGTCAGTTGTTGTTCGCTGATGATACAGCGCTGGTGGCTGATTCATGTGAGAAACTGCAGAAGCTTGTGACGGAGTTTGGTAAAGTGTGTGGAAGAAGAAAGTTAAGAGTAAATGTGAATAAGAGCAAGGTTATTAGGTACAGTAGGGTTGAGGGTCAAGTCAATTGGGAGGTAAGTTTGAATGGAGAAAAACTGGAGGAAGTGAAGTGTTTTAGATATCTGGGAGTGGACCTGGCAGCGGATGGAACCATGGAAGCGGAAGTGGATCATAGGGTGGGGGAGGGGGCGAAAATTCTGGGAGCCTTGAAGAATGTGTGGAAGTCGAGAACATTATCTCGGAAAGCAAAAATGGGTATGTTTGAAGGAATAGTGGTTCCAACAATGTTGTATGGTTGCGAGGCGTGGGCTATGGATAGAGTTGTGCGCAGGAGGATGGATGTGCTGGAAATGAGATGTTTGAGGACAATGTGTGGTGTGAGGTGGTTTGATCGAGTAAGTAACGTAAGGGTAAGAGAGATGTGTGGAAATAAAAAGAGCGTGGTTGAGAGAGCAGAAGAGGGTGTTTTGAAGTGGTTTGGGCACATGGAGAGGATGAGTGAGGAAAGATTGACCAAGAGGATATATGTGTCGGAGGTGGAGGGAGCAAGGAGAAAAGGGAGACCAAATTGGAGGTGGAAAGATGGAGTGAAAAAGATTTTGTGTGATCGGGGCCTGAACATGCAGGAGGGTGAAAGGAGGGCAAGGAATAGAGTGAATTGGAGCGATGTGGTATACCGGGGTTGACGTGCTGTCAGTGGATTGAATCAGGGCATGTGAAGCGTCTGGGGTAAACCATGGAAAGCTGTGTAGGTATGTATATTTGCGTGTGTGGACGTATGTATATACATGTGTATGGGGGTGGGTTGGGCCATTTCTTTCGTCTGTTTCCTTGCGCTACCTCGCAAACGCGGGAGACAGCGACAAAGTATAGAAAAAAAAAAAAAATCATTATTATTATTATTTTATTATTATCATTATCATTATTATTATTATTATCATTATCATTATTATTATTATTATTATTATTATTATTATTATTGTACTTACCCGCTGTCTCCCGCGTTAGCGAGGTAGCGCAAGGAAACATGAAGAATGGCCCAACCCACCCACATACACATGTATATACATAAACACCCACACACGCACACATACATACCTATACATTTCAACGTATGCATGCATATATACACACAGACATACATATATACACATGTGCATATCCATACTTGCTGCCTTCATCCATTCTCGTCGCCACCCCGCCACTCATGAAAATGGCACCCCACCTACCCCCGCGTGCGCTCGAGGTTGCGCTATGAGACAACAAAGGCTACATTCGTTCACACTCAGTCTCTAGCTGTCGTGTGTAATGCACCGAAACCACAGCTCCCTTTCCACAGTCAGGCCCCACAAAACTTTCCATGGTTTACCCCAGACGTCACATGCCCTGGCTCAATCCATTGACAGCACGTCGACCCCGGTATACCACATCATTCCAATTTGCTCAATTCCTTGCACGCCATTCACCCTCCTGTACATTTAGGCCCCGATCGCTCAAAATCTTTTTCTCTGCATCCTTGTTCCTCCAATTTGGTCTCCCACTTCTCGTTCCCTTCACCTCTGACACATATATCCTCTTAGTCAATCTTTCCTCACTCATTCTCTCCATGTGACCGAACCATTTCAATACACCCTCTTCTGCTCTCTCAACCACACACTTTTTACTACCCCACACATCTCTCTTGCCCTTTTATTACTCACTCGATCAAAGCACCTCACACCACATATTGTCCTCAAACATCTCATTTCCGACACATCCACCCTCCTCCGCGCAACCCTATCTTTAGCCCACGCCTCGCAACCATATAACATTGTTGGAACCACTATTCCTGCACACATACCCATTTTTCTCTGCGAGATAATGTTCTCGCCTTCAACACATTCTTCACCGCTCCCAGAACCTTCGCCGCCTCCTCCACCCTGTGACTCACTTCCGCTTCCGTGGTTCCATCCGCTGCCAAAGCCACTCCCAGATATCTAATATATATTCGTTCATTAAGTGGTTTATCTAAATGGTTTATAATCCTATCCTGAACGATGGTTTTCATTAGTTTACCATCTAATTAGAAAACAATTTTCGGGCAATGATTTCTTACTCTTTTGAATGTCGACGTACACTGGTAAATGCCGATTCATTTAGAACATTTTCCGTAGTGACTTACTGATAAGAGTAGTCAAGGAATAACTATCTCATTTTTCGCCTCTTCCAATGGCCTCGAACTTAACTCCTGTTGGCCTGCCAATTTATTTGGTCTCATTCCATTTAACCCTGACAGTAGAGCTTTATATTTTACATCATTATGTTGCAAAACATTTTACGTCTTAGCGATGGGACTACATTCAGAGCGTAGGATGTATCTTCAATCGTAACTACACATGCAAAAAACTTGTTTAAAATCTTTTTCACGTCTTCGTTATCTTGAGTTATGTCACATTTTTCTGTAATTAATGACCCAGTTGATTGGGTAATGACTCTCTTGCTTCTGACATAACCGTAAAACTCTTTAGGTGTTTCTTTTGCTCTCCTCAGCAATAACGTTTCATACTGACGTTTGCTTTGACGTACAAGCCTCTTACCTTCTCTGCTACTTTCCATGATTTACTCTGTCATGAAGGATATTGGTTTTTCTGAGCTTCAAGTGTGCTACTGTCTTAGGGCACATTTTTATGGCATCGCTCCACCACCTCGGCCTCATGGCCCACATGCGTAGTGTGTGGTCTTCGAATTATCTTTAGCACCTGAAGGAAGTGTTGAAGATTTTTCGGTTGGTGGAAGTAACGTAATGACCCTGGCAGTTGCTAGGCCTCAAGCCTAACCAACCACCCTACTTCAGCCTGGTTTTGGAAATTGCACGTCTTATACACATTGGTACATAACATGCTTCCTCTGCTAGTTTGAAAGTGTTATGGAATCATTTCCAAGCTACGTCCGCTTTGTTTACATTACCGATATGATCCCAGGTTTGCCCGTCAAGAGCACTGTGGACACCAATGAAATTTCCAAGTCTAAAATCTTGTATTTTTAGCGAGTTTCTTTGTTGACCGGTGATCACTTGTATCAGACTATTCTCCAGCTTCCGTCTCCCTCTGGTGTTTGTGCTGGGGTCTGTTAACTAATCCTACAGTTCTTCTCTTACGAAACTTATCTTTGATTTCAACGAAAATTAAATTGATATATATCAAGCATTACAACATTTCTTAGGGCGAGATTAAGATGAGCTTTAACGAAGAGCAAGACACAACACCCCTCTTCACTTTCCTGGTCAGCGTTAGACATATTGTATCTATACATTACATATTAGGCGAGTAAATCTCTGTATTTGATGTCTAAGCAAGATTCCGAAAGCAAGATTCTGTCTTGAACTCTGATAATTTGTTGTGTACACTCCGCGCACTAACGTGAAAAATATCTAACATATAATTGAGACTTTTTGTCATTGGTACGTGCAGCACTGGGAGCAGAGGGCCCTGTACCTGAACTTCAGTTTGACCCGTCCTGCCCTGTTCGTAACCTAACTCGTTCCATGCTGCTGCCTTTTTGAGCGAGCTCAGACTGCCATAATGTATCTTTGCCTCTTCCTGCTTCGCTTCCACCCTGCATTAGCTAACGTGTCCTGCTAGTATCCCTTATTACCTCGTTCCCTCTCTACTTGTGAGGTGACGACCCGCCTGCACTTCATCTCTAACTTCTAGTTGATCTAACCTGCCGTGTTCCCCATCAGATCCAGTCCCTCTCTCGGATTTTCAGTGTCGATTACTATATAAGAAAAAGCTTCATGCACCATATGCCTTACTTGGTCCCAGACCACTGTCATCTAGCTGTGTACAGACAACGTAACCCCAGCCACAACCCTCTCCACCGACTCTGCCAAACCCAGCACGCGCACCTGCCCTAGATAAGTGGACCCCAGCCCTAGCATACATAACACCTGCCCGTGAAAAACATCCCAGTTTTCTGATGAAATGTCACCTTTTTTTCGTCCCACGACACTTATTCAGACTGCAGTTTTGCAGCCTTTGTCGTAGATAACCTCTCATTCCCAAGTCCTCCACGAAGCAGAATGCCACACAATACTAGGATGCCACCCTTGTTCCTGATCCTATCTATCCCTACATTATACCCACCTAGCATTTCCTCACGCTTCGTTTTTCCAGTGTCATTGCTTCCTGCATTGAGGCAAACAATGGGTTCGTTCTCGTTACCAGACAAAATGTTATAGATTCTGTCTGTGACGCGTACCACCAAGGCACTAGGAAAATAAACCTTGTCCTTGTCTCCCAGTTGTCCTGTTTCTGAAGTACAAGAGTTCAGTTCGTAGATGAGCTGCAACGTATTTTGAGCAGTGTTATGTTACTTGTACTTGGATGGTGCCACAGACTCTGTAGAACATTGTACACTCAGACTCTGCAGAACATTGTACACTCACACTCTGTAGAACATTGTACACTCACACTCTGTAGAACATTGTACACTCAGACTCTGTTGAACATTGTACACTCACACTCTGTAGAACATTGTACACTCAGACTCTCTGTAGAACATTGTACACTCAGACTCGACAGCTTGGTATGAAAGGTACACATTATTTCACAGATCTGGTCAGAACTCGTACATACAGACAGCATTAAGCTTACGCTTATTTCCACACATGTAAGCGCTAGGAATTTCGAAATGTTCTGATATTCCTTAGAATATTGTCATATATTCTATGTTCAAGAATTGTCAGACATATCCTAGAATATTGAAAGGTTATTCGCAAGAAGTAGAATATCATCTAAAAAGCGATTATTCTTAACCGCTTGTGCTTCTTATTGGAATATATGTAGGACTTTATAATCTCCAACAACAGAACAACATGAACGTGGGATCTACCACATGATACCTATTTCTGTGAAGTCAGCGATAGCCAGGTTTTTAAACGCTCTGGTCTCATGGCGACGGCGGCAGTGAACGCTGTCAACAGTGAACACTGACCGCTTGCTACTCGTAGTAGTCATTCAAAAAGCAGGTAATGGGACACAGGGATGCTGAAGAAGGAGATGCAGAAGGTGATAGGAAGATAAGTGAGACGCTGAATGATAAGTTGGTAAGTGTTATCACACTGAGAAGACACGGTAAAAGTCCAAGATGAGAGATGGACATATTACAGGCTTAACATCTTGGGTTTTATCTCACAGGATCTTTGTTGCTACCGTAAGGAATGATGTAAGAGTCTGGGATTGTGCTCCACCGACCTTTAAACCAGCTAGTCATATCAGTCTACCTGTTAGTGGTGGGGTCAGGAGGGAGAAAAGGAAAAATCTATAGGGATTGATAGTAACATTATAAGACTGTAACATTTGCCTTTAACGTTTTCAGACTGAAATTTGTGAAGAAGTTCACGGTATCATTATATGTTCTTACGAAAAACGTACAGCACTCCACTTATGTCCGCCATGTTCTTTCGTTCGGTTGGCAATGTAAATAGTGAGTTCAGACGTGAACTGGGATATAAGAGTCTAGCTAACCCTGTGCGATAGATATCTCAAAAGCATTAACTCGAGCCCTAGATGAATGTAGACACCTGGACGCGCTCAGCATATTTGCAGAACATTTTCTGCTGACACTATCGCATGATAGAGAAAATTACTGTGTTTTTGAATCGCATCATCCAGTTAGGTCAGAGCTAACAGTCGTCTGGTGGGGAGTGTTTAACACTACGAGGCTTGTCGGCATCCACTGGAATGCACAAAGGATCAAGGTTAATAGGTGGGTATTTGTGTACTATAAGGTAAGGTGTCTTGTTTGATTACTGCATCACTCGCTTTGTATATTGACGTACGAACAGCCTAAAGCTGTACAGAATCCGAGAAGCGCCAGGTGAATGTTTGTGTTCAGTCGTTCACAGGAAGATCACTTCTCTGGTGTTCCCTGCGAGGACATCAGAAAATGATGTCTCAGCCGTTCGTTTCTCCTGTTGGTTTACAGTTTCCAAGATGTCAACGAAAGTGTGATGACTGCATTACTTAAAGTTTCCAGTTTTGAATGTTGGTACCCGACATTTTCCTCCTACTTCAGAGCTCCGTCTGCTTGACGTAAACTCAGAATTCGTGGAGTTACACGCTCAAGTTCCTGCATCCAACATCACCTCTACACATTGTAACGACGCATTGCTCGAAGATTTCGTTGATTTCTATCATCTACAAAGATGGTGTCCGTAAACTAGGATATTACCCAAGAAACTAGCTAGAACTCCAGCCTCAGCGAGACGGAGAGGAGAGGAGGTCTTGAGAAACATTGAAATGTTTGGAAAAGACCTAATCAGACAGTTCAAGTAACTTGAGCTGGCAATGCCCTTGTCCTGATGAAATATATGTACGTATGTATGTTGAAGAAGTGTACAAGTAATGCATGTGGAGACTAAGGTTGTTCAAGAGTCTTCGCTGGCGGAATTTCCTGTACCAAGAGAATGGAGGAACGCAAATGTCATTCCTATCATTAAACGCTGAACCGATTCCCTCTGACGTGTGTGATCTGTGGACACTGGAGGAGGTAGTCTGAGAGCAGCGAGATGACGACATGCAGTGGAGAACGTGCCTCAGCGAACGACTTGAAATTCCAGGGACGGTGGTGCGTGACGAGCGTCTGTGGCTTCTATGGAAGAATGATCTTTGTCTTTTAACAGGTCCAGCGGATTGTGTGCACTGAGGTAGCCAGGAGGTGTATGACACCATGCCACCACATAGAAGACTGCAGGCAGAGATGATGGGTCTTCAGGTTGGAGGAAGTTACCATAGTGGTGGGAGGGAACAGAGGACGCTTGTTAGAAGAGTTTTTTCAGTGGGTTGAGGTCATCAGTGATCAGTCCGGGCTGCGGGGATACAATACGCCGAACACCTGGCCAGGTCTGCAACCATAACTCTTCTTGATCTTCATAAATGACTCGTCAGAGGGCCTGGACTTGTACCTGAATACGTATTTACGGATGACGTCATGGTCGTGAGGGAAGTGAAGTGATGATAATTTCATCTTAGCCACAAAGGTCGTAGAGAAATTTACCTGGTACACAGTTAATGGAATACGATCCGGGTATATGTAATGTAATTACAATAAGGCCTCAATAGGAATGATATATAGCAAGAAGTGAGCGGCAGGATTCACTGTGTGAGGACTAAGAAGTCGACATTGTACCTATACAATGTCGTCAGAGCTCCACCTCACGAAACCTATAAAGGAGACAGACTGTCTGCTTATAAATATTGGAACATCGTTCAGGTACATGAGCAAACTGCTGTTGTCGTGTATTTAATCAAGACTAGGATATGGTTCTCAAGTCTAGTGGTCATGAGTGTAGAAATCCCTCCCCATACATGTTCAAGACGTGGGGAGCCACGAACAGTACAATACAGTACAAATATGTGACCACACAAGCCTGACCCTGACCTGACCATGGGTGACCGTGATCAGCTAGGAATGAAAATCATGGTAATTATGACGGCAGCGTTGACCTGGGCCCTGAAGCAGTGTTGATCTGGGTCCTGGTTACTTCAGATCCAACAGTTAACCCACGTCTACCAGTTAACCCACGTCTACCAGTTAACCCACGTCTACCAGTTAGCCCACGTCTACCAGTTAACCCACGTCTACCAGTTAACCACAGTAATCACGAGGCAGTAGATGATCCTGTGTGTCAGTCTTCGTGGGTCAGGACCGGCTGCTGAACCAGTCACAGGTGAGTGGACGGTGCTGTGCTAACACTTGTGGTGCAGCAGACCAGCTTACCCTGGGCTGGGGCAACAGTCAGGCTCAGCGGGAGGTGAGGCAGGCGACGAGCTGTGACACGAGCATCACATGTCAGACAAATTTCTACTCATAAAGCAAAACCAAACACTGAAGAAAAGTCAAAGAATGAAGCAATGTCAGTGAATGAAGCAAAGTTAATGGATGAATGAAGCAAAGTAAATGAATGAAGCAAAGTCAATGAATGAAGCAAAGTCAATGAATGAAGCACAGTCAGTGAATGAAGTAAAGTCAATGAATAAAGCAAAGTCAATGAATGAAGTAAAGTTAATGAATGAAGTAAAGTGAATAAAACAGTCAATGAATGAAGTAAAGTCAGTGAATGAAGCAAAGGTAGTGAATAAAGTAAAGTCAGTGAATGAAGCAAAGGTAGTGAATAAAGTAAAGTCAGTGAATGAAGCAAAACCAATGAATGAAATAAAACCAACTATTGAGGTATGGCTAATGAATGGAGCAAAGTTAATGAATGAAGCAAAGTCAATGAACGAAGCAAAACTAATGAATGAAATAAAGCCAACTGTTGAAGTATACCTAATAATGGAGCAAAGTCAATGAATGAGGGGAAAGTAAATGAATGAAGCAAAACCAACTATTGAAGTATGGCTAATCAATGAAGCGAAGCTAGTGAATGAAGCAAAGGCAGTCAATGACTCAAAATCACTGAACGAAGACCTAATACATTGTCTTGCATGTATGTTGTATACGTCATACTGTGACCGTGTATATACTGTATGTCCTGTATACTCTGGTCGTGTCCAGGCGGTGAGGCCACGATGACGTCGCTCTGGGTCGGTTAGCGCGGTCGGTCCTCTGTGGAAGGATGAGAGGATCCAGTACCTGTGTACTGGCAATGTAAGAAGGTAGGCTGCCCCTCCTGGGGTACTATGTGAGAGGTTCACCTGTACTTCAGCTTGACACCATCACGAAGATACGACCTTTGGAAACGAACCTTGGGTATGATGACTTGGAATTTGAAATATCCCTTAAGGGTTAGGTCAAAGGTCAAGGTTTTCTCTCAAAATTGTCGTCCCGTCGTGCTTTAGAGTCGTGTAGTCGTGGCTAAGGGTATAGAGTTATAGAACTGATGAATCTTATCAATCAGGCATGACCTACGTTGGAAGGGCCTGAGGGTGAGTGCGAGGGGATAGATGAGAGTGAATGCAAATTAAAAATGAAATTATCAGGTTTAGCAGAGGAGAGAAACAGGACAGCTGGAGTGTGAATTTGAAGGGAGGGAACCTGTGTGACGTGGGTGATTGAGGGGCTTAGATCCTAGATGCATCGAGGAACGTGTTGAGAGACAGGTCACTCACTGTGCGTGAGCCCAGAGGTGGGTATGTTCGATGGTATAGTAGTGGCGACGGTGTGGTGGTTTGATGGCGTGAACATTACGTAGATATAAAAGAAAAAAGATACGGAAGAAGATGAATGTGTTGCAAATGAGATGTCTAACGCCAGTATGTTGTGTGAGGAGGGGGCTGATCGAACGCGAAATAGTGGGTGTAAGAGAAAGGTGTGGCAGCAAGAGGAACATGTATAAGAGAGCTGAGGAGGGCGTGGTGAAGTGGTTTGGACATAACCGAGAGGAGGGGTGAGGAGATGAGGACTGAAAGTATGAACCCACCGCATAAGTGAAGGGAAGAAGTACAATAGGGAAACCAAGGAGGAAGTAGCAAGCTGAAGTGAAAGCAGCTTTGAATTGTTGGGTCTGGATATAAAGGAAGGTGTGAGACGCGCACGAAATACAGCTAATGGGAGCTAATTGGTATGTGGGGGGCGACTTGCTGTCCATAAGCTGAACCAGGGAAAGCGGTCCTTGGGGCCTGCTTGTGGATATGGGACTCTAGTTTCGGTGCATCACACATGACAGATACAGTGTGGATGTAAACGAACCAAGCCGTTCTTCCTCTTTTCCTGACGCTACCTTGCTAACGTGGGAAACGAATAATAAGTTGAATATATCTATCTCTCTATCTGTCCATCTATCTATTATCTATATCTCACTATCTCTCTATCTGTATATCTATCTATCATCTATAGCTATCTATCTATCTATCTATCTATCTATCTATCTACATATTCTATTACACTTATTCGCTGTTTCCTGCGTCAACGAGGTAGCGCCACGAAACAGACTAAGAATGGCCAAGCTACTCATATACACACATATGTACATAAACGCCCATACACGCACATATATATACACAGATATATTTATATATATATATATATATATATATATATATATATATATATATATATATATATATATATATATATATATATATATATATATATATATATATATATATATATATATATCCCTGGGGACAGGGAAGAAAGAATACTTCCTACGTATTCCCTGCGTGTCATAGAGGGCGATTAAAAGGGAAGGGAGCGGGGGCTGGAAATCCTTCCTTCTCGTTTTTTTTAATTTTCCAAAAGAAGGAACAGAGAAGGGGGCCAGGTGAGATATTCCTTCAAAGGCCGAGTCCTCTGTTCTTAACGCTACCTCGCTATCGCGGGAGATGGCGAATAGTATGAAATATATATATATATATATATATATATATATATATATATATATATATATATATATATATATATATATATATATATATTCTTTCTTTCTTTCAAACTATTCGCCATTTCCCGCATTAGCGAGGTAGCGTTAAGAACAGAGGACTGAGCCTTTGAGGGACTACCCTCACCTGGCCCAATTCTCTGTTCCTTCTTTTGGAAAATTAAAAAAAAAACGAGAGGGGAGGATTTCCAGCCCCCCGCTCCCTCCCCTTTTAGTCGCCTTCTACGACACGCAGGGAATACGTGGGAAGTATTCTTGCTCCCCTATCCCCAGGGATAATATATATATATATATATATATATATATATATATATACATATATATATATATATATATATATATATATATATATATATATATATATATATATATATATATATATATGTATAGGGAAAAAATGCAATTGAGTGGGAGATGTATAAAAGAAAGAGACAGGAGGTCAAGAGAAAGGTGCAAGAGGTGAAAATGAGGGCAAATGAGAGTTGGGGTGAGAGAGTATCATTAAATCTTAGGGAGAATAAAAAGATGTTCTGGAAGGAGGTAAATAAAGTGCGTAAGACAAGGGAGCAAATGGGAACTTCAGTGAAGGGCGCAAATGGGGAGGTGATAACAAGTAGTGGTGATGTGAGAAGGAGATGGAGTGAGTATTTTGAATGTTTGTTGAATGTGTTTGATGATAGAGTGGCAGATATAGGGTGTTTTGGTAGAGGTGGTGTGCAAAGTGAAAGGGTTAGGGAAAATGATTTGGTAAACAGAGAAGAGGTAGTAAAAGCTTTGCGGAAGATGACAGCCGGCAAGGCAGCAGATTTGGATGGTATTGCAGTGGAATTTATTATAAAAGGGGGTGACTGTATTGTTAACTGGTTGGTAAGGTTATTCAGTGTATGTATGACTCATGGTGAGGTGCCCGAGGATTGGCCCAATGCTTGCATAGTGCCATTGTACAAAGGCAAAGGGGATAAGAGTGAGTGCTCAAATTACATAGGTATAAGTTTGTTGAGTATTCCTGGTAAATTATATGGGAGGGTGTTGATTGAGAGGGTGAAGGCATGTACAGAGCATCAGATTGGGGAAGAGCAGTGTGGTTTCAGAAGTGTTAGAGGATGTGTGGATCAGGTTTTTGCTTTGAAGAATGTATGTGAGAAATACTTAGAAAAGCAAATGGATTTGTATGTAGCATTTATGGATCTGGAGAAGGCATATGATAGAGTTGATAGAGATGCTCTGTGGAAGGTACTAAGAATATGTGGCCTGGGAGGCAAGTTGTTATCTGTGAAAAGTTTTTATCGAGGATGTAAGGCATGTGTACGTGTAGGAAGAGAGGAAAGTGATTGGTTCTCAGTGAATGTAGGTTTGCGGCAGGGGTGTGTGATGTCTCCATGGTTGTTTAATTTATTTATGGATGGGGTTGTTAGGGAGGTGCATGCAAGAGTCTTGGAAAGAGGGGCAAGTATGCAGTCTGTTGGGGATGAGAGAGCTTGGGAAGTGAGCCAGTTGTTGTTCGCTGATGATACAGCGCTGATGGCTGATTGATGTGAGAGACTGCAGAAGCTGGTGACTGAGTTTGGTAAAGTGTGTGAAAGAAGAAAGTTAAGAGTAAATGTGAATAAGAACAAGGTTATTAGGTACAGTAGGGTGGAGGGTCAAGTCAATTGGGAAGTAAGTTTGAATGGAGAAAAACTGGAGGAAGTAAAGTGTTTTAGATATCTGGGAGTGGATCTGGCAGCGGATGGAACCATGGAAGCGGAAGTGAATCATAGGGTGGAGGAGGGGGCGAAAATCCTGGGAGCCTTGAAGACTGTGTGGAAGTCAAGAACATTATCTCGGAAAGCAAAAATGGGTGTTTGAAGGAATAGAGGTTTCAACAACGTTGTATGGTTGCGAGGCGTGGGCTATGGATAGAGTTGTGCGCAGGAGGGTGGATGTGCTGGAAATGAGATGTTTGAGGACAATGTGTAGTGTGAGGTGGTTTGATCGAGTAAGTAACGTAAGAGTAAGAGAGATTTGTGGAAATAAAAAGAGCGTGGTTGAGAGAGCAGAAGAGGGTGTTTTGAAATGGGTTGGGCACATGGGGAGAATGAGTGAGGAAAGATTGACCTAGAGGATATATGTGTAGGAGGTGGAAGGAACGAGAAGTGGGAGACCAAGTTGGAGGTGGGAAGATGGAGTGAAAAAGATTTTGTGTGATAGGGGACTGAACATGCAGGAGGGTGAAAGGAGGGCAAGGAATAGAGTGAATTGGATCGATGTGGTATACCGGGGTTAACGTGCTGTCGGTGGATTGAATCAGGGCATGTGAAGCGTCTGGGGTAAACCATGGAAAGCTGTGTAGGTATGTATATTTGCGAGTGTGGACGTGTATGTATATACATGTGTATGGGGGTGGGTTGGGACATTTCTTTCGTCTTTTTCCTTGCGCTACCTCGCGGGAGACAGCAACAATATATATATATATATATATATATATATATATATATATATATATATATATATATATATATATATATATATATATATATATATATATATATATATATTGTATGTAGCATTTATGGATCTGGAGAAGGCATATGATGGAGTTGATAGAGATGCTCTGTGGAAGGTATTAAGAATTTATGGTGTGGGAGGCAAGTTGTTAGAAACAGTGAAAAGTTTTTATCGAGGATGTAAGGCATGTGTACGTGCAGGAAGAGAGGAAAGTGATTGGTTCTCAGTGAATGTAGGCTTGCGGCAGGGGTGTGTGATGTCTCCATGGTGTTTAATTTGTTTATGGATGGGTTTGTTAGGGAGGTGAATGCAAGAGTTTTGGAAAGAGGGGCAAGTATGCAGTCTGTCGAGGATGAGAGAGCTTGGGAAGTGAGTCAGTTGTTGTTCGCTGATGATACAGCGCTGGTGGCTGATTCATGTGAGAGACTGCAAAAGCTGGTGACTGAGTTTGGTAAAGTGTTTGAAAGAAGAAAGTTAAGAGTAAATGTGAATAAGAGCAAGGTTATTAGGTACAGTAGGGTGGAGGGTCAAGTCAATTGGGAAGTAAGTTTGAATGAAGAAAAACTGGAGGAAGTGAAGTGTTTTAGATATCTGGGAGTGGATCTGGCAGCGGATGGAACCATGGAAGCGGAAGTGGATCATAGGGTGGGGGAGGGGGCGAAAATCCTGGAAGCCTTGAAGAATGTGTGGAAGTCGAGAACATTATCTCGGAAAGCAAAAATGGGTATGTTTGAAGGAACAGTGGTTCCAACAATGTTGTATGGTTGCGAGGCGTGGGCTATGGATAGAGTTGTGCGCAGGAGGATGGATGTGCTGGAAATGAGATGTTTGAGGACAATGTGTGGTGTGAGGTGGTTTGATCGAGTGAGTAACGTAAGGGTAAGAGAGATGTGTGGAAATAAAAAGAGCGTGGTTGAGAGAGCAGAAGAGGGTGTTTTGAAGTGGTTTGGGCACATGGAGAGAATGAGTGAGGAAAGATTGACCAAGAGGATATATGTTCCGGAGGTGGAGGGAACGAGGAGAAGAGGGAGACCAAATTGGAGGTGGAAAGATGGAGTGAAAAAGATTTTGTGTGATCGGGGCCTGAAAATGCAGGAGGGTGAAAGGAGGGCAAGGAATAGAGTGAATTGGAGCGATGTGGTATACCGGGGTTGACGTGCTGTCAGTGGATTGAATCAAGGCATGTGAAGCGTCTGGGGTAAACTATGGAAAGCTGTGTAGGTATGTATATTTGCGTGTGTGGACGTATGTATATACATGTGTATGGGGGGGGGGGTGGGCCATTTCTTTCGTCTGTTTCCTTGCGCTACCTCGCAAACGCGGGAAACAGCGACAAAGTATAATAAAAAAAATAATAATATTTATATATATATATATATATATATATATATATATATATATATATATATATATATATATATATATATATTTTTCTTCTTTTTTTTTTGCTTTGTCGCTGTCTCCCGCGTTTGCGAAACAGACGAAAGAAATGGCCCAACCCACCCCCATACACATGTATATACATACGTCCACACACGCAAATATACATACCTACACAGCTTTCCATGGTTTACCCCAGACGCTTCACATGCCCTGATTCAATCCACTGACAGCACGTCAACCCCGGTATACCACATCGCTCCAATTCACTCTATTCCTTGCCCTCCTTTCACCCTCCTGCATGTTCAGGCCCCGATCACACAAAATCTTTTTCACTCCATCTTTCCACCTCCAATTTGGTCTCCCTCTTCTCCTCGTTCCCTCCACCTCCGACACATATATCCTCTTGGTCAATCTTTCCTCACTCATTCTCTCCATGTGCCCAAACCATTTCAAAACACCCTCTTCTGCTCTCTCAACCACGCTCTTTTTATTTCCACACATCTCTCTTACCCTTACGTTACTTACTCGATCAAACCACCTCACACCACACATTGTCCTGAAACATCTCATTTCCAGCACATCCATCCTCCTGCGCACCACTCTATCCATAGCCCACGCCTCGCAACCATACAACATTGTTGGAACCACTATTCCTTGAAACATACCCATTTTTGCTTTCCGAGATAATGTTCTCGACTTCCACACATTCTTCAAGGCTCCCAGAATTTTCGCCCCCTCCCCCATCCTATGATCCACTTCCGCTTCCTTGGTTCCATCCGCTGCCAGATCCACTCCCAGATATCTAAAACACTTTACTTCCTCCAGTTTTTCTCCATTCAAACTCACCTCCCAATTGACTTGACCCTCAACCCTACTGTACCTAATAACCTTGCTCTTATTCACATTTACTCTTAACTTTCTTCTTTCACACACTTTACCAAACTCAGTCACCAGCTTCTGCAGTTTCTCACATGAATCAGCCACCAGCGCTGTATCATCAGCGAACAACAACTGACTCACATCCCAAGCTCTCTCATCCCCAACAGACTTCATACTTGCCCCTCTTTCCAAAACTCTTGCATTCACCTCCCTAACAACCCCATCCATAAACAAATTAAACAACCATGCAGACATCACACACCCCTGCCGCAAACCTACATTCACTGAGAACCAATCACTTTCCTCTCTTCCTACACGTACACATGCCTTACATCCTCGATAAAAACTTTTCACTGCTTCTAACAACTTGCCTCCCACACCATATATTCTTAATACCTTCCACTGAGCATATCTATCAACTCTATCATATGCTTTCTCCAGATCCATAAATGCTACATACAAATCCATTTGCTTTTCTAAGTCTTTCTCACATACATTTTTCAAAGCAAACACCTGATCCACACATCCTCTACCACTTCTGAAACCACACTGCTCTTCTCCAATCTGATGCTCTGTAGATGCCTTCACCCTCTCAATCAATACCCTCCCATATAATTTACTAGGAATACTCAACAAACTTATACCTCTGTAATTTGAGCACTCACTCTTATCCCCTTTGCCTTTGTACAATGGCACTATGCACACATTCTGCCAATCCTCAGGCACCTCACCATGAGTCATACATACATTAAATAACCTTACCAACCAGTCAACAATACCGTCACCCCCTTTTTTAATAAATTCCACTGCAATACCATCCAAACCTGCTGCCTTGCCGGCTTTCATCTTCCGCAAAGCTTTTACTACCTCTTCTCTGTTTACCAAATCATTTTCCCTAACCCTCTCACTTTGCACACCACCTCGACCAAAACACCCTATATCTGCCACTCTATCATCAAACACATTCAACAAACCTTCAAAATACTCACTCCATCTCCTTCTCACATACCACTATTTGTTATCACTTGTTATATATATATATATATATATATATATATATATATATATATATATATATATATATATTTTTTTTTTTTTCCTTTGTCGCTGTCTCCCGCGTTTGCGAGGTAGCGCAAGGAAGCAGACGAAAGAAATAGCCCAACCCACCCCCATACACATGTATATACATACGTCCACAAACGCAAATATACCTACCTACACAGCTTTCCATGGTTTACCCCAGACGCTTCACATGCCCTGATTCAATCCACTGACAGCACGTCAACCCCGGTATACCACATCGATCCAATTCACTCTATTCCTTGCCCTCCTTTCACCCTCCTGCATGTTCAGGCCCCGATCACACAAAATCTTTTTCACTCCATCTTTCCACCTCCAATTTGGTCTCCCTCTTCTCCTCGTTCCCTCTACCTCCGACACATATATCCTCTTGGTCAATCTTTCCTCACTCATTCTCTCCATGTGCCCAAACCATTTCAAAACACCCTCTTCTGCTCTCTCAACCACGCTCTTTTTATTTCCACACATCTCTCTTACCCTTACGTTACTTACTCGATCAAACCACCTCACACCACACATTGTCCTCAAACATCTCATTTCCAGCACATCCATCCTCCTGCGCACCACTCTATCCATAGCCCACGCCTCGCAACCATACAACATTGTTGGAACCACTATTCCTTCAAACATACCCATTTTTGCTTTCCGAGATAATGTTCTCGACTTCCACACATTCTTCAAGGCTCCCAGAATTTTCGCCCTCTCCCCCATCCTATGATCCACTTCCGCTTCCATGGTTCCATTCGCTGCCAGATCCACTCCCAGATATCTAAAACACTTCACTTCCTCCAGTTTTTCTTCATTCAAACTCACCTCCCAATTGACTTGACCCTCAACTCTACTGTACCTAATCACCTTGCTCTTATTCACATTTACTCTTAACTTTCTTCTTTCACACACTTTACCAAACCCTGGGGATAGGGGAGAAAGAATACTTCACACGCATTCTTTACGTGTCGTAGAAGGCGACTAAAGGGGACGGGAGCGGGTGGCCAGAAACCCTCCCCTCCTTGTATTTTAACTTTCGAAAAGGGGAAACAGAAGAAGGAGTCACGCGGGGAGTGCTCATCCTCCTCGAAGGCTCAGATTGGGGTGTCTAAATCTGTGTGGGTGTAACCAAGATGAAAATAAAGGAGAGATAGGTAGTATGTTTGAGGAAAGGAACCTGGATGTTTTGGCTCTTAGTGAAACGAAGCTGAAGGGTAAAGGGGAAGAGTGGTTTGGGAATGTCTTGGGAGTAAAGTCAGGGGTTAGTGAGAGGACAAGAGCAAGGGAAGGAGTAGAACTACTCCTGAAACAGGAGTTGTGGGAGTATGTGATAGAGTGTAAGAAAGTAAATTCTAGATTGGTATGGGTAAAACTGAAAGTTGATGGAGAGAGATGGGTGATTATTGGTGCATATGCACCTGGGCATGAGAAGAAAATCATGAGAGGCAAGTGTTTTGGGAGCAGCTGAATGAGTGTGTTAGTGGTTTTGTTGCACAAGACCGGGTCATAGTGATGGGTGACTTGAATGCATAGGTGAGTTACGTGGCAGTTGAGGGAATAATTGGTATACATGGGGTGTTCAGTGTTGTAAATGGAAATGGTGAAGAGATAGTAGATTTATGTTCTGAAAAAGGACTGGTGATTGGGAATACCTGGTTTAAAAAGCGAGATATACATAAGTATACTTATATAAGTAGGAGAGATGGCCAGAGAGCGTTATTGGATTACGTGTTGATTGATAGGCGCGCGAAAGAGAGACTTTTGGATGTTAATGTGCTTAGAGGTGGAACTGGAGGGATGTCTGATCATTATCTTGTGGAGGCGAAGGTGAAGATTTGTAGAGGTTTTCAGAAAGGAAGAGAGAATGTTGGGGTGAAGAGAGTGGTGAGAGAAAGTGAGCTTGGGAAGGAGACTTGTGTGAGGAAGTACCCGGGGAGACTGAGTGCAGAATGGAAAAAGGTGAGAACAAAGGACTTAAGGGTAGTGGGGGAGGAATGGGATGTATTTAGGGAAGCAGTGATGGCTTGCGCAAAAGATGTTTGTGGCATGAGAAGCGTGGGAGTTGGGTTGATTAGAAAGAGTAGTGAGTGGTGGGATGAAGAAGTAAGATTATTAGTGAAAGACAAGAGAGAGACATTTGGACGATTCTTTCAGGGAAAAAAATACAAATGAGTGGGAGATGTATAAAAGAAAGAGGCAGGAGGTCAAGAGAAAGGTGCAAGAGGTGAAAAAGAGGGCAAATGAGATTTGGGGTGAGAGAGTATAATTAAATTTTAGGGAGAATAAAAAGACGTTTTGGAAGGAGGTAAATAAAGTGCGTAAGACAAGGGAGCAAATGGAAACTTCAGTGAAGGGGGCTAATGGGGAGGTGATAACAAGTAGTGGTGATGTGAGAAGGAGATGGAGTGAGCATTTTGAAGGTTTGTTGAATGTGTTTGATGATAGAATGGCAGATATAGGGTGTTTTGGTGGAGGTGGTGTGCAAAGTGAGAGAGTTAGGGAAAATGATTTGGTAAACAGAGAAGAGGTAGTAAAAGTTTGTGGAAGATGAAAGCCGGCAAGGCAGCAGGTTTGGATGGTATTGCAGTGGAATTTACTAAAAAAGGGAGTGACTGTATTGTTGACTGGTTGGTAAGGTTATTTAATGTATGTATGACTCATGGTGAGGTGCCTGAGGTTTGGCCCAATGCTTGCATAGTGCCATTGTACAAAGGCAAAGGGGATAAGAGTGTGTGCTCAAATTACATAGGTATAAGTTTGTTGAGTATTCCTGGTAAATCATATAGGAGAGTATTGATTGAGAGGGTGAAGGCATGTACAGAGCATCAGATTGGGGAAGAGCAGTGTGGTTTCAGAAGTGTTAGAGGATGTGTGGATCAGGTGTTTGCTTTGAAGAATGTATGTGAGAAATACTTAGAAAAGCAAATGGATTTGCATGTAGCATTTATGGATCTGGAGAAGGCATATGATAGAGTTGATAGAGATGCTCTGTGGAAGGTATTAAGAATATATGGTGTGGGAGGAAAGTTGTTAGAAGCAGTGAAAAGTTTTTATCGAGGATGTAAGGCATGTGTACGTGTAGGAAGAGAGGAAAGTGATTGGTTCTCAGTGAATGTAGGTTTGCGGCAGGGGTGTGTGATGTCTGCATGGTTGTTTAATTTGTTTATGGATGGGGTTGTTAGGGAGGTGAATGCAAGAGTTTTGGAAAGAGCGGCAAGTATGAAGTCTGTTGGGGATGAGAGAGCTTGGGAAGTGAGTCAGTTGTTGTTCGCTGATGATACAGCGCTGGTGGCTGATTCATGTGAGAAACTGCAGAAGCTGGTGACTGAGGTTGGTAGAGAGTGTGAAGGAAGAAAGTTAAGAGTAAATGTGAATAAGAGCAAGTTTATTAGGTACAGTAGGGTTGAGGGTCGAGTCAATTGGGAGGTAAGTTTGAATGGAGAAAAACTGGAGGAAGTAAAGTGTTTTAGATATCTGGGAGTGGATCTGGCAGCGGATGGAACCATGGAAGCGGAAGTGAATCATAGGGTGGGGGAGGTGGCGAAAATCCTGGGAGCCTTGAAGAATGTTTGGAAGTCGAGAACATTATCTCGGAAAGCAAAAATAGGTATGCTTGAAGGAATAGTGGTTCCAACAATGTTGTATGGCTGCGAGGCATGGGATATGGGTAGAGTTGTGCGCAGGAGGGTGGATGTGCTGGAAATGAGATGTTTGAGGACAATATGTGGTGTGAGGTGGTTTGATCGAGTAAGTAATGTAAGGGTAAGAGAGATGTGTGGAAATAAAAAGAGTGTGGTTGAGAAAGCAGAAGAGGGTGTTTTGAAATGGTTTGGTCACATGGAGAGAATGAGTGAGGAAAGATTGACCAAGCGGATACATGTGTCAGAGGTGGAGGGGACGAGAAGTGGGAGACCAAATTGGAGGTGGAAAGATGGAGTGAAAACGATTTTGAGTGATCGGGGCCTGAACATGCAGGAGGGTGAAATGCGTGCAAGGAATAGAGTGAATTGGATCGATGTGATATACCGGGGTCGACGTGCTGTCAATGGATTGAATCAGGGCATGTGAAGCGTCTGGGGTAAACCATGGAAAGTTGTGTGGGGCCTGGATGTGGAAAGGGAGCTGTGGTTTCGGTGCATTATTACATGACAGCTAGAGACTGAGTGTGAACGAATGGGGCATTTGTTGTCTTTTCCAAGCGCTACCTCGCACATATGAGGGGGGAGGGGGATGTTATTCCATGTGTGGCGAGGTGACGATGCGAATAAATAAAGGCAGACAGTATGAATTATGTACATGTGTATATATGTATATGTGTGTGTGTATATATATATGTGTACATTGAGATGTTTAGGTATGTATATTTGGGTGTGTGGACGTGTATGTATGGGCCATTCTTTCGTCTATTTCCTTGCGCTACCTCGCTAACGCGAGAGACAGCGACAAAGCAAAATAAATGAATAAAATATATATATATATATATATATATATATATATATATATATATATATATATATATATATATATATATATATATATATACATATATATATATATATATATATATATATATATTTTTTTTTTTTTTTTTTTTTTTTATACTTTGTCGCTGTCTCCCGCGTTTCCGAGGTAGCGCAAGGAAATAGACGAAAGAATGGCCCATACATATATATATATATATATATATATATATATATATATATATATATATATATATATATATTTTTTTTTTTTTGCTTTGTCGCTGTCTCCCGCGTTTGCGATGTAGCGCAAGGAAACAGACGAAAGAAATGGCCCAACCCACCCCCATACACATGTATATACATACGTCCACACACGCAAATATACATACCTACACAGCTCTCCATGGTTTACCCCAGACGCTTCACATGCCCTGATTCAATCCACTGACAGCACGTCAACCCCGGTATACCACATCGATCCAATTCACTCTATTCCTTGCCCTCCTTTCACCCTCCTGCATGTTCAGGCCCTGATCACACAAAATGTTTTTCACTCCATCTTTCCACCTCCAATTTGGTCTCCCACTTCTCCTCGTTCCCTCTACCTCCGACACATATATCCTCTTGGTCAATCTTTCCTCACTCATTCTCTCCATGTGCCCAAACCATTTCAAAACACCCTCTTCTGCTCTCTCAACCACGCTCTTTTTATTTCCACACATCTCTCTTACCCTTACGTTACTTACTCGATCAAACCACCTCACACCACACATTGTCCTCATACATCTCATTTCCAGCACATCCATCCTCCTGCGCACAACTCTATCCATAGCCCACGCCTCGCAACCATACAACATTGTTGGAACCACTATTCCTTCAAACATACCCATTTTTGCTTTCCGAGATAATGTTCTCGACTTCCACACATTCTTCAAGGCTCCCAGGATTTTCGCCCCCTCCCCCACCCTATGATCCACTTCCGCTTCCATGGTTCCATCCGCTGCCAGATCCACTCCCAGATATCTAAAACACTTTACTTCCTCCAGTTTTTCTCCATTCAAACTTACCTCCCAATTGACTTGACCCTCAACCCTACTGTACCTAATAACCTTGCTCTTATTCACATTTACTCTTAACTTTCTTCTTTCACACACTTTACCAAACTCAGTCACTAGCTTCTGCAGTTTCTCACATGAATCAGCCACCAGCGGAGTTTGGTAAAGTGTGTGGAAGAAGAAAGTTAAGAGTAAATGTCAATAAGAGCAAGGTTATTAGGTACAGTAGGGTTGAGGGTCAAGTCAATTGGGAGGTGAGTTTGAATGGTGAGAGGCTGGAGGAAGTGAAGTGTTTTAGATATCTGGGAGTGGATCTGTCAGCGGATGGAACCATGGAAGCGGAAGTGGATCATAGGGTGGGGGAGGGGGCGAAAATTTTGGGAGCCTTGAAAAATGTGTGGAAGTCGAGAACATTATCCCGGAAAGCAAAAATGGGTATGTTTGAAGGAATAGTAGTTCCAACAATGTTGTATGGTTGCGAGGCGTGGGCTATGGATAGAGTTGTGCGTAGGAGGATGGATGTGCTGGAAATGAGATGTTTGAGGACAATGTGTGGTGTGAGGTGGTTTGATCGAGTAAGTAACGTAAGGGTAAGAGAGATGTGTGGAAATAAAAAGAGCGTGGTTGAGAGAGCAGAAGAGGGTGTTTTGAAGTGGTTTGGGCACATGGAGAGAATGAGTGAGGAAAGATTGACCAAGAGGATATATGTGTCGGAGGTGGAGGGAACGAGGAGAAGAGGGAGACCAAATTGGAGGTGGAAAGATGGAGTGAAAAGGATTTTGTGTGATCGGGGCCTGAACATGCAGGAGGGTGAAAGGAGGGCAAGGAATAGAGTGAATTGGAGCGATGTGGTATACAGGGGTTGACGTGCTGTCAGTGGATTGAATCAAGGCATGTGAAGCGTCTGGGGTAAACCATGGAAAGCTGTGTAGGTATGAATATTTGCGTGTGTGGACGTGTGTATGTACATGTGTATGGGGGGGGGGGGATGGGCCATTTCTTTCGTCTGTTTCCTTGCGCTACCTCGCAAACGCGGGAGACAGCGACAAAGTATAAAAAAAAAAAAAAAAAAAAAAAATATATATATATATATATATATATATATATATATATATATATATATATATGTGTGTGTGTGTGTGTGTGTGTGTGTGTGTGTGTGTACATATTCATTCTTGCTTGCCTTCATCTATGTCTGTCGCTAACACCCTACACAGGAAACTACATACCCCCCTCCCCCTCTCCAACGATTTAGTGTCAGGAAAGGACAAAAAATCCCACATTCGTTCACACAGTCTCTAGCTGTCATGTGTAATGCATCGAAACCACAGCTACCTATCCAGACCCACAGGCCTTTCCATGGTTTACTCCAGACGCTTCACATTCCTTGGTTTAGTCCACTGACAGCACGTCGACCCCGGTATACCACATCGTTCTAATTCACTCTATTCCTTGCACGCCTTTCATCTTTCTGCATGTTCAGGTCCCGATCGCTCAAAATCTTTTTCACCTCATCCTTCCACCTCCAATTTGGTCTCCAGCTTCCCCTTGTTCCCCCACCTCTGGCACATACATCCTCTTATTCAATCTTTCCTCACTCATTCTCTCCATATATCCAAACCATTTCAACACACCCTCCTCTGGTCTCTCAATCACACTCTTCTTATTACCACACATTTCTCTTACTCTTTCATTACTTACTCGATCAAACCACCTCACACAACATATTGACCTCAAACATTTCCTTTCCAACACATCCACCCTCCTCCGCGCAACCCTATCTATAGCCCGTGCCTCGCAAGCATATAACATTGTTGGAACCATTATTCCTTCAAGCATACCCATTTTTGCTCTCCGAGATAACGTTCTCTTCTTCCACACTTTTTTCATCTCTCCCAGAACCTTCACCCCTTCCCCAGACTGTGACTCACTTTTGCTTCCATGGGTCCATCTGTTACTAAGTCGACTCCCAGATATCTAAAACGCTTTACTGCCTCCATTTTTTCTTCACTCATACATACATCCCAATTAATTTGACCCTCAACCCTACTGCACCTAATACCCTTTTCTCTTATTCACATTTACTCTCAACTTTCTCCTTTCACACACTTTTCCAAACTCAGTCACCAACCTCTGCAGTTTCTCACCTGAATCAGCCACCAGCGCTGTATCATCAGCGATCAACAACTGACTTACTTCCCAGGTCCTATCATCCACAACAGACTGCATACTTGCCTCTCTCTCCAAAAATCTTGCATTTACCTCCCTCACAACCCCATCCATAAAGAAATTAAACAACCATAGGAATGTCACACACCCCTGCCGCAAACCGACATATTTGGTAACAAGTCCCTCTCCTCTCTTCCTACTCGTGCACATGCTTTACATTCTTGTTGAAAACTTTTCACTGCTTCTAGCAACTTACCTTCTACACCATATTCTCTTAAAACCTTCCACAAAGCATCTCTTTCAGACTGGGGTAGAGCAGAGTGGTTTCAGAAGTGGTAGAGGATGTGTGAATCAGGTGCTTGCTTTGAAGAATGTATGTGGGAAATAATTGAAAAAACAGATAGATTTAAATGTAGTATTTATGGATTTGGATAAGGGACATGATAGAGTTGATAGAGATGCTTTGTGGAAGGTTTTAAGAGTATATGGTGTGGGAGGTAAGTTGCTAGAAGCAATAAAAAGATATTACCGAGGATGTAAGGCATGTGTACGAGTAAGAGGAGAGGAAAGTGATTGGTTCCCAGTGAATGTCGGTTTACGGCAGGGGTGTGTGATGTCTCCATGGTTGTTTAATTTGTTTATGGATGGGGTTGTTAAGGAAGTGAATGCAAGCGTTTTGGAGAGAGGGGCAAGTATGCAGTCTGTTGTGGATGAGAGGGTTGGGAAGTGAGTCAGTTGTTATTCGCTGATGATACAGCACTGGTGGTTGATTCATGTGAAAAACTGCAAAAGTTGGTGACTTAATTTGGTAAAGTGTGTGAATGAAGAAAGCTGAGAGTAGTTGTGAATAAGAGCAAGGTTATTAGCTTCAGTAGCGTTGAGGGACAAGTAAATTGGGAGGTAAGTTTGAATGGAGAAAAACTGGAGGAAGTGAAGTGTTTTACATTTTCAACAAATGAAAATGTACAAATATTTCTCCCCTTACTTAACAATTTAGTACCTTCCATCAAATTTACTGTAGAAAATGAAAATAAAGGTATGTTATCATTTTTAGATTGCATGATCCATAGGCAAGGAAACAAGTTTAAGTTTAGCATATACAGAAAACCTACCGATGTATGCTCATATATTCATTATTACTCACCTCAACATGACAGAGTTAAATCATCATTTCAATCTATGCTCCTTAGGGCATTACGTATTTGCAGTCCAGAGTTCATTGATGATGAGTTCGAAAAGATATATTCTATTGGATCTAAGTTAAAGTACCCTAGATCTGTCATTGATAAATCCCTTAAGTTAGCAAAGAAATCATTATATAGAGTTGAACCCAAACCTCCCATTGACACAAAGAATCTTTTAGTTCTCTCTTTTAATGATAATACTCCTATATGTATAATTATATATATATATATATATATATATATATATATATATATATATATATATATATATATATATATATATATATATATATATATATATATATATATATATATATATATATGAGAGAAGAAGGCGACTAAGAGGACCGGAAATGGGGGAGGGTTGAACTCCCTTTTTGTACATCATTTTTTAAAACACGGAACGGAGGGAGCCAAGTGAGGAGTACAAGCTGGGGTGTCTGCATGTGTGTGGATGTAACCAAGGTGAGAAGAGAGGAGAGATAGGTAGTATGTTTTGAGAATAGGGATGTTCTGGCTCTGAGTGAAACAAAGCTCAATGGTTTAGGGGAAAATGATTTTGGAATATCATATGAGTGAAGTCAGAGCTTGGTGAGGGCAACGCTAGGGAAGGGGTAGCACTACTGATCAAGCAAGAGTTGTGGGAATTTGTGAAGAATGTTGGGAAATGAGCTTCAAACTGATGTGAGTAAAAATGAAAGTGAGTTGCGAGGAATGGATGAGAAGCAGTTTTGAAGCGAGAGATCAAGTATTAGTGGTGGGTGATTTGAATGCAAGAGTGGGTAATGTAGTAATTGAAGGTATAACTGGAGAACATGAAGTAATGAGTGAGGTAGATAGGAATGGTGAAAAGTTTGAGGAGTTGTGTGCTGAAAAAGGACTGGTGATTTGGAATACCTGGTTTAAAAAGAGGGGCATAAGTAGAAGTGGGAGAGTAGGAAAGATGGTAAGGGGGCATTATTGGATTACATGCTAATTAGGTGTGCAAAAGAGGGGTCTTGGATGCGAATATGTTGAGTGGGGCAGCTTGGGGTGATTTGAGAGGAATTTTTTGAATCTGGAGAATGAATATGACAGGTTGGAAGGTCTTACAACATATGGCGTAGAGGGAAAGGTACTAGAAGCATTGAGAAATTTCTGTCAAGGATGTAAGGCGTGTGTAATAGTAAAATGAGAGGAGAGTGAATGGTTTCAAGTGAAGGATAGTTTGCGGCGGGGGTGTGCAATATCACCATGGCTGTTTAATTTGTTCATTGTTAGGGTGGTGAAGGAATCTAGATGAAAGGGACGGGTATATTGTACGTAGGGGTTGAAGGGGTCTGGGAAGTGAGTCATTTATTGACTGCTGATAATAGTGTTGGTGGCAGATTCTTGTGAGAAGCTGCAGTTGTGACTGAGTCTGGGAGAGTGTGTGAAAGAAGCAAGTTGAAAGTAGATGAATAAAAATAAGGTTATTGAGTTTAGCTGGGCAGAGGGACAGGTTAGTTGGGGTGTGAGTTAGATGGAGAAAATTAAAAAAAAGTGACGTTTGAGATACCTGGGGGTGGACAAGGAAGGAACGGAACTATGGATGCGAAAGAGAATCACAAGGTGGATAAGGGGACGAAGGTCCTGAGAGCGTAAGGAATCCTTGGAAAGAGAAGTCCTTATCTAGGAGGGCGTTATTGGGTATGTTTGAAGGTATAGTATTTCAACGATGTTGTATGGGTGTGAGGCACGGGCTATAGATAAGGATGTGAGGAGGAGCATGGGTGTGTTGGAAATGAAAATTCTTAGGACAATATGTGGTTGTGTGAGGTGGTTTGATTGAGTAAGTAAATAAGATGGTAAGAAGATGTGGTTATAGAAAGAGAGTGGTTGAGAGAGTGGAAGACTGTTGACAAAAAATATTCGTGTCAGAAGTGGAGGGGACAAGGAGAATGGGGTGACCAAACTGGAGATGGAAGGATGGAATGAAAAATATTTTTTTGAGCGATCGTATCTGAACATGTAGGAGGGTAAAGGGCATGCACGGGATGGAGTGAACTGGAACGATGTGATATACAGGGGACGACGTGCTGTCACTGGACTGAACCACGGCATGGTGTGAGAATGGTAGATAGTATATGTATGGTAGACATTATGAGTATGGTTGGCAGTTAGAGTATGGTAGACAGTATGTGTATAGCAGACAGTATGTGTATGATAGACAGTGTGTGTATGGTAGACAGTTAGAGTATGGTAGACAGTATGTGTATGGCAGACAGTATGGGTATGATAGACAGTTAGAGTATGGCAGACAGTATGAGTATGGTAGACAGTTAGAGTATGGGAAACAGTATGTGTATAGCAGACAGTATGTGTATGGTAGACAGTTAGAGTAAGGTAGACAGTATGTGTATGGCAGATAGTATGTGTATGGCAGACAGTATGTGTATGATAGACAGTTAGAGTATGGTAGACAGTATGTATGTGTATGGTAGACAGTTAGAATATGGTAGAAAGTATGTGTATGGTAGACAGTATGTGTATGGCAGGCAATAAGAGTGTGGTAGACTGTATGAGCATTTTAGACAGTAGGAGTATGGTGGACAGTATGAGTATGGCAGGTAGTATGAGTATGGTAGATAGTATGAGCATGGTAGACAGCTTGTTTATGGTAGACAGTATGAGTATGGTAAACAGTGTGCGTGTATGGTAGACGGTATGAGTATGGCATACAGGAAGAGTATGGTAGACAGTATGAGTATGGTAGGCAGTAAGAGTATGGTAGACAGGAAGAGTATGGTAGACAGGAAGAGTATGGTAGACAGTATGAATATGGCAGACAGTAAGAATATGATGGTAGACAGTAGTAACATCTTAATGGTCCTCGTGGTGAGTCTTCAACCAGGGAAATTCTAAATATAACCTCGTGGACGAGGCCCCGCCTTACATAACCGCGGGGACAGTAACGAGCGGTTTGCTCGTTGCCACTTGACTAAGCAATTCGGCGAATTTATTCTTGAAGGAAATAGCAGTAATTTACTCAGCATAAACCATTATGCTGATGATGCTGTGGGAGCCTGGCCTGGGTGTGTGCGTGTGTGTGTGTGTGTGTGTGTGTGTGTATAATTACTCTTGTTCTATTGGGTGAGTTTTACCCTGGTGTTGCCCAGTTTCTTAACCTTGCCACAACTCGCATATGTATCTGCATGTCTGTAAGTGTGATGATGATAATAATAATGATAATGATAATAATAATAATAATAATAATAATGATAATGATAATAATAATAATAATAATAATAATAATAATAATAATAATAATAATAATAATTATGATAGTAATAATAATAATAATAATAATAATAATAATAATAATAATAATAATAATGCTAATGATATTAATGATAATGATAATATCAATGTTAATGATATTTACTATTATTTCATTATTATCATTATTATTATTATCATTATTATTATTATCACTATTATTATCATTATCATGATTATTATTATTATTATTATTATTATTATTATTATTATTATTATTATTATTATTATTATTTATTATCATTATTATTACTATTAGTTTGCTAAATCATCTGTAGTTAAAGGCTGAAATATATTTCGTAAATTCACAGTGTAATGAAAGGATACAGAAAGGCTTCAACAGATAGTATGTGGACGTACTGGGTGGTAGTCTACGGACGTACTGGGTGGTAGTCTACGGACGTACTGGGTGGTAGTCTACGGACGTACTGGGTGGTAGTCTACGGACGTACTGGGTGGTAGTCTACGGACGTACTGGGTGGTAGTCCACGGACGTACTGGGTGGTAGTCTACGGACGTACTGGGTGGCAGTCTACGGACGTACTGGGTGGTAGTCTACGGACGTACTGGGTGGTAGTCCACGGACGTACTGGGTGGTAGTCTACGGACGTACTGGGTGACAGTCTACGGACGTACTGGGTGGCAGTCTACGGACGTACTGGGTGGCAGTCTACGGACGTACTGGGTGGCAGTCTACGGACGTACTGGGTGGCAGTCTACGGACGTACTGGGTGGCAGTCTACGGACGTACTGGGTGGTAGTCTACGGACGTACTGGGTGGTAGTCTACGGACGTACTGGGTGGCAGTCTACGGACGTACTGGGTGGCAGTCTACGGACGTACTGGGTGGCAGTCTACGGACGCACTAGGTTGGTTGGGATGAAGCTGTTCTTGTGGCGGTCTACACCAGTTGAGATGTGCTGGATGTGGTGCTGAAATGTAACTCGGGGACGAAGGATATCTGGTGGCAGGAGGTGACGGTGGCGAGAATGATGAAGAAGATTCTTTCCCGACGGTGAGACGAGGTCCAGGACTTAGGTGGAGACAGATGGGATGACTAATGTGTTGAACTCCCTTGATCGTTGGTGTACGAGGACTCAAGATGACCTTACACTGTACCTTCTGCCGCAGCTCCGCTGTGAGGTGGGTAAGGCAGGAGTGAGTTTGGAAGGAATTACAGTTGAGTGAGTGTTCGTGAGTTCAAGTCTAGGAAGCCCAGCTTCCTTAACCAGACATATTTAGAGACGAATTATGTTGTGTAGTTAATGGCGTTGGCACGCAAACTGCTACTTCTCGTGTGTACAAGCTGGAGTGATATCTACAGAAGGGAAAAACAAACCCAACATGACGGTATAAGGCAAGTGGTCAGCGTGAGAGAGTTGGTAAGCTTGAAGATGTGATGATGGTTCTGACATGTTCCTTCCAGGTTAGTTCATCAGGCAGAGGAACGCCGGTGAGCTTGGTGGAGTGCACACCGCAGGGGAGGTTGGCCGAAGACTAGCCAGGAGGTAGCGGGTGGGGCAGGGTTGATCATAACATTAAAAAGATCCATACGAGGAACACGACCCTGACCAGTGTGGGCAGATTGTGGCACCTTCCAGACCACAAAAAAGTACACCTGGTCAAAGCCATGATCATACGTGTCCTCACCTACACACTCATGCCAATGTTCCTCACCTCCAAATCATCCATGATGAAACCACAGAGAATGCAAGATAAAGCTTCAACATTCTTCACAAATGAAGAATAACCCAACTCTGAAAACCCCTGTAGAACAGTACGAACGACTACAGATTAAACCAGTCGGCTCATACGTAAGAGAAGCGGCCAAGGAGGTGTGGCAGAGACATGAAGACAACGATGATACACACTGCTGACAACTCCCAGATCTGGACAGCTGTACACACATGGAACATGTTTGGTTATTTCGAAGGCTCGAAGCACATAGGGGAGGGTCCAGTCATCCATCGATGTACAAGATAAACAATGTTTAACTTCAAAAGTAGCGGCTCACGGCATCGGATGTTGTGTATTTAACTGGGTGTGGCTCACTGACGGAACCCAGAGGGTCTGCATCAACGGAGTTACATAGGACTGGGGCAACGTAGCCTGTGGTGTTCCTCAGGGGTCAGTCTTGGGCCCGATCTTGTTCGTTGTATACATATTAACGATTTGGATGTGAGAATAACCAGCGACTTCAGTAAATTTGTCGATGGTACAAAAATAGGGGCCGTAATTGACCCATGAATATTCAGTGAGTTTTCAGAGAGACTTGAATAGATTATCTGAATAGATGGGTTCATGGAAAATGGAATTTAACATAAATAGATGCACAACACTTAGTGTGGGTAAAGACAGGAACACTGATTACAAACTGGACAATAATACTACTGGTAAAACAGGATACGAAAGAGATTTAGCGGTACTGGTGAGCAAGGATCTTAGGCCGCGGCAACAGTGTATTAAAGTGTGTAATACGGCTAATAAGATGTTAGGATTCATTAATAGGACTGGCAGCAATAAAACTCCTAGAGTATTATTGCCACTTTATCTTGCGTTGGTGAGACCACATGTGGATTATGAGGTACAGTTTTGGGCTCCATACTATGCAGTTGATATAGATTGTTTAGAGAGAGTACAAAGGCAAATGACGAAAATGATCCCTGGAATTAGAAACCTCACTTATGAAGAAAGGTTAAAAAGACTGAATTTACACACACTTTAGAGGAGGAGGGCTAGAGGGGATATAGTTCTTAGAATGTAGTTCTTAGAATGGCACCACCGGATAGGACAAGAAATAATGGATTTGAATTAAAAAAAAAGATAGATTCAGGTCGTATGTGGGTAAATATTGGTTCAGGAATAAGTTAGTAGATTTATAGATGTAGCTGCCAAGTATAGTAGTGGAAGCTACGTGGGTCTTAAGGTAGCTTGAAACGAAGGTTGGATGATGTGTTTATGGGTTCAGGTGGTTGGTGGAGACTCAGGACCTGCCTAGCATGGGTCAATACGACTCTTACAGTGTCCTCACGTCTTATGTTCTTATGTTCTCCCTTCATTACCAAAGGATATTATATGAATTCATACACACTCTCAGCCTGCCTGAGGGATGTAAATCCGGGGCCAGAAACACGTTTCCAAACATTCCCCACATCCATGGGAACCTCACACCACACAAGTGTACACACGTCAGTCTTTTTTACCATCTCATCTTATCCCATTCCCCTGTCCCTCCTCTTCTTCCTCTCCTCTAACCGACGTATAGAACAAGCCAGGCTGACGTGCACAACTACGGTCTTGGTTTGGTGACGTGGGTAGACGTGGGTAGATGTGAAGGCCGTGGGTAGATGTGGAGGCCGTGGGTAGATGTGGAGGCCGTGGGTAGATGTGGAGGTCGTGGGTAGATGTGGAGGTCGTGGGTAGATGTGGAGGCCGTGGGTAGATGTGGAGGTCGTGGGTAGATGTGGAGGCCGTGGGTAGATGTGGAGGTCGTGGGTAGATGTGAAGGCCGTGGGTAGATGTGGAGGCCGTGGGTAGATGTGGAGGTCGTGGGTAGATGTGGAGGCCGTTGAGGGCAAGTTGTTGTGTCGACGCTTGACGACAATGGTTAACTCGGCCACCATCAAGACGTCATCTGTAAGGATGAGGACGCATGTGTGTGTGTGTGTCCTGTGTGGGGTCCTACAGGAGAGGAGCTGGACGATCAAGATGGTCGGTCACTTGAGAGGATACAGGAAGTCATGCAATGATACTTGTCTGCAAGCCAGGGTTGATGGCTTTGTTGATGACTGTATGTGGGTGACTGGTGTTGATGACTGACCTGATGACTGTATGTGGGTGACTGGTGTTGATGACTGACCTGATGACTGTATTATGCGTGACTGGGTTGAAGACGTGGGTGGAGAGGATGAAGGTGTGAGCCACAGGAGAGGTGTGGCGATGGTCAAGGTGTGGTGAGGTAGCGAGATGGGCGGTGTACTCACCTCACAACACCTAGTCTGTGGCGATCTCTCGCTGTGTCTCTGTAAACCCAGTCTTTGTCGCCTGTGTGTGTGTGTGTGTGTGTGTGTGTGTGTGTGTGCGAATGTTAGTGTCTAATTACTATGTGTGTTACATGGTGAGAGTTGTGCACTGGTGTTGCCTCGTCTCTTACCCTAGTGTATATATATATATATATATATATATATATATATATCTTTCTTTTTTTCATACTATTCGCCATTTCCCGCATTAGCGAGGTAGCGTTAAGAACAGAGGACTGGGCCTTTGAGGGAATATCTTCACCTGGCCCCCTTCTCTGTTTCCTCTTTTGGAAAATTAAAAAAAAAAAAAAACGAGAGGGGAGGATTTCCAGCCACCCGCTCCCTATATATATACATATATATATATATATATACATATATATATATATATATATATATATATATATATATATATATATATATATATATATATATATATATTTTTTTTTTTTTTTTTTTTTTTTGCTTTGTCGCTGTCTCCCGCGTTTGCGAGGTAGCGCAAGGAAACAGACGAAAGAAATGGCCCAACCCACCCCCATACACATGTATATACATACGTCCACACACGCAAATATACATACCTACACAGCTTTCCATGGTTTACCCCAGACGCTTCACATGCCCTGATTCAATCCACTGACAGCACGTCAACCTCGGTATACCACATCGCTCCAATTCACTCTATTCCTTGCCCTCCTTTCACCCTCCTGCATGTTCAGGCCCCGATCACACAAAATCTTTTTCACTCCATCTTTCCACCTCCAATTTGGTCTCCCTCTTCTCCTCGTTCCCTCCACCTCCGACACATATATCCTCTTGGTCAATCTTTCCTCACTCATTCTCTCCATGTGACCAAACCATTTCAAAACACCCTCTTCTGCTCTCTCAACCACGCTCTTTTTATTTCCACACATCTCTCTTACCCTTACGTTACTTACTCGATCAAACCACCTCACACCACACATTGTCCTCAAACATCTCATTTCCAGCACATCCATCCTCCTGCGCACCACTCTATCCATAGCCCACGCCTCGCAACCATACAACATTGTTGGAACCACTATTCCTTCAAACATACCCATTTTTGCTTTCCGAGATAATGTTCTCGACTTCCACACATTCTTCAAGGCTCCCAGAATTTTCGCCCCCTCCCCCATCCTATGATCCACTTCCGCTTCCATGGTTCCATCCGCTGCCAGATCCACTCCCAGATATCTAAAACACTTTACTTCCTCCAGTTTTTCTCCATTCAAACTCACCTCCCAATTGACTTGACCCTCAACCCTACTGTACCTAATAACCTTGCTCTTATTCACATTTACTCTTAACTTTCTTCTTTCACACACTTTACCAAACTCAGTCACCAGCTTCTGCAGTTTCTCACATGAATCAGCCACCAGCGCTGTATCATCAGCGAACAACAACTGACTCACTTCCCAAGCTCTCTCATCCTCAACAGACTTCATACTTGCCCCTCTTTCCAAAACTCTTGCATTCACCTCCCTAACAACCCCATCCATAAACAAATTAAACAACCATGGAGACATCACACACCCCTGCCGCAAACCTACATTCACTGAGAACCAATCACTTTCCTCTCTTCCTACACGTACACATGCCTTACATCCTCGATAAAAACTTTTCACTGCTTCTAACAACTTTCCTCCCACACCATATATTCTTAATACCTTCCACAGAGCATCTCTATCAACTCTATCATATGCCTTCTCCAGATCCATAAATGCTACATACAAATCCATTTGCTTTTCTAAGTATTTCTCACATACATTCTTCAAAGCAAACACCTGATCCACACATCCTCTACCACTTCTGAAACCACACTGCTCTTCCCCAATCTGATGCTCTGTACATGCCTTCACCCTCTCAATCAATACCCTCCCATATAATTTACCAGGAATACTCAACAAACTTATACCTCTGTAATTTGAGCACTCACTCTTATCCCCTTTGCCTTTGTACAATGGCACTATGCACGCATTCCGCCAATCCTCAGGCACCTCACCGTGAGTCATACATACATTAAATAACCTTACCGACCAGTCAACAATACAGTCACCCCCTTTTTTAATAAATTCCACTGCAATACCATCCAAACCTGCTGCCTTGCAGGCTTTCATCTTCCGCAAAGCTTTTACTACCTCTTCTCTGTTTACCAAATCATTTTCCCTAACCCTCGCACTTTGCACACCACCTCGACCAAAACTCCCTATATCTGCCACTCTATCATCAAACACATTCAACAAACCTTCAAAATACTCACTCCATCTCCTTCTCATATCACCACTACTTGTTATCACCTCCCCATTTGCGCCCTTCACTGAAGTTCCCATTTGCTCCCTTGTCTTACGCACTTTATTTACCTCCTTCCAGAACATCTTTTTATTCTCCCTAAAATTTAATGATACTCTCTCACCCCAACTCTCATTTGCCCTTTTTTTTCACCTCTTGCACCTTTCTCTTGACCTCCTGTCTCTTTCTTTTATACATCTCCCACTCAATTGCATTTTTTCCCTGCAAAAATCGTCCAAATGCCTCTCTCTTCTCTTTCACTAATACTCTTACTTCTTCATCCCACCACTCACTACCCTTTCTAATCAACCCATCTCCCACTCTTCTCATGCCACAAGCATCTTTTGCGCAATCCATCACTGATTCCCTAAATACATCCCATTCCTCCCCCACTCCCCTTACTTCCATTGTTCTCACCTTTTTCCATTCTGTACTCAGTCTCTCCTGATACTTCCTCACACAAGTCTCCTTCCCCAGCTCACTTACTCTCACCACCCATATATATGTGTGTGTGTGCCTTTACTCGTACATATGAATACACACACTCGCATATAAACACAATTCCCTGTCAGGTATCCTAGTGTATGTCTACATATGTGTGCGTATGTGTCATCATGTACATATTTACGCATACCGGTTGTGCACACGTGTCTCTGCGTAGACGGGCGTGCTACATGTGTGTACCACTGGTGGGGGGTGGGGGGAAGGGCATTGGAGAGGGGGTTATGAGGAGGTGTAGGAGGTGTAGGGGAGGGGGGGGGGGTGACCGGAAGACCGGAAGGCGATCGTGTTTTGTTTACGGCCTCTGGATCCTGCCCGGGTGACGTCACGGGCCACGTACGTACACAAGATGGCGGACGGTCGGCTCCAGGATTCTGTGACCTCCGAGTTGTGATGGTCAGGGGGTGTCATGACTCGGGGCTCTGGTGACACGGCGGGGAGAGAGAGAGAGAGAGAGAGAGAGAGAGAGAGAGAGAGAGAGAGAGAGAGAGAGAGAGAGAGAGAGAGAGAGAGAGAGAGAGAGAGAGGGAGGTACCTCAGGATGCTGACTCACACACTTATATATAATACAGAACAAAGGATCACGGAGGCAGGGATCAGCTGCAGGCTCACAGCCACTCTAGTGATGATGGTTGTGCCCCACCTACTCACCCCACCACCTGACCCATCTCCTGATCCCACCACCTGACCCATCTCCCGCATCCAGGGCACACTAGGGGCAGGTCCAGGCCACACTAGGGGCAGATCCAGGCCACACTAGGGGCAGGTCCAGGCCACACTAGGGGCAGATCCAGGGCACACTAGTGGCAGGTCTAGGCCACACTAGGGGCAGGTCCAGGCCACACTAGGGGCAGGTCCAGGCCACACTAGGGGCAGGTCCAGGCCACACTAGGGGCAGATCCAGGCCACACTAGGAGCAGGTCCAGGCCACACTAGGGGCAGGTCCAGGCCACACTAGGGGCAGATCCAGGGCACACTAGCACACTAGGGGCAGGTCCAGGCCACACTAGGGGCAGATCCAGGGCACACTAGGGGCAGGTCCAGGCCACACTAGGGGCAGATCCAGGGCACACTAGGGGCAGATCCAGGGCACACTAGGGGCAGGTCCAGGGCACACTAGGGGCAGATCCAGGCCACACTAGGGGCAGATCCAGGCCACACTAGGGGCAGATCCAGGGCACACTAGGGGCAGGTCCAGGCCACACTAGGGGCAGATCCAGGGCACACTAGGGGCAGGTCCAGGGCACACTAGGGGCAGGTCCAGGCCACACTAGGGGCAGATCCAGGGCACACTAGGGGCAGATCCAGGACACACTAGGGGCAGGTCCAGGCCACACTAGGGGCAGGTCCAGGCCACACTAGGGGCAGATCCAGGGCACACTAGGGGCAGATCCAGGCCACACTAGGAGCAGGTCCAGGCCACACTAGGGGCAGGTCCAGGCCACACTAGGGGCAGATCCAGGCCACACTAGGGGCAGATCCAGGGCACACTAGGGGCAGGTCTAGGCCACACTAGGGGCAGATCCAGGGCACACTAGGGGCAGATCCAGGGCACACTAGGGGGGGGAAGACCTCACCTCAGAGTGAGGTTGGCCACAATATCCTTCACAAGGGTCCTGGCTGTGCGTGTCTGACTGCCTAAATAATGTGGTCTATTTCCGTCAACCAGGTTAGACCAGGCTGGCGCACCAGACCCAGGTCGATGGTACAGCATCGAATTAGGTTCGGAGACCGAACAATCGAAGGTGGACGAGGACGCACCCAGTCATGGCCGGATGTGTATATATATATATCCAACTACATATGGCCGGACGTGTGTGTGGGGAAGAGCAGTGTGGTTTCAGAAGTGGTAGAGGATGTGTGGATCAGGTGTTTGCTTTGAAGAATGTATGTGAGAAATACTTAGAAAAGCAAATGGATTTGTATGTAGCATTTATGGATCTGGAGAAGGCATATGATAAAGTTGATAGAGATGCTCTATGGAAGGTATTAAGAATATACGGTGTGGGAGGCAAGTTGTTAGAAGCAGTGAAAAGTTTTTATCGAGGATGTAAGGCATGTGTTCGTGTAGGAAGAGAGGAAAGTGATTTGTCCTCAGTGAATGTCGGTTTGCGTCAGGGATGCGTGATGTCTTCATGGTTGTTTAATTTGTTTATGGATGGGGTTGCTAGGGAGGTGAATGCAAAAGTTTTGGAGAGAGGAGTAAATATGTAGTCTGTTGTGGATGGAAGGACTTGGAAAGTGAGTCAGTTGTTGTTTGCTGACGATACAGCACTGGTGGCTGATTCGGGTGAGAAACTGTAGAAGCTGGTGACAGTTTGGTAAATTGTGTGAAAGAAGAAAGGTGAGAGTAAATATGAATAAGAGCAAGGTTATTAGGTACAGTAGGGTTGAGGGACAAGTCAATTGAGAGGTAAGTTTGAATGGAGAAAAACTGGAGGAAGTGGAGTGTTTCAGATATCTGGGAGTGGATTTGGCTGCGGATGGAACCATGGAAGCAGAAGTGAGTCACAGGGTGAGGGGGGGGGGGAGAGAAAGTTCTGGGGGCGTTGAGAAATGTGTGGAAGGCGAGAACATTATCTCGGAAAGCAATAATGGGTATGTTTGAAGGAATAGCGGTTCCAACAATGTTATGTGGTTGCGAGGCGTGGGCTATAGATAGAGTTGTGCGGAGGCGGGTGGATGTATTGGGAATGAGATGTTTGAGGACAATATGTGATGTGAGGTGGTTTGATCGAGTAAGTAATGAAAGGGTAAGAGAGATGTGTGGTAATAAAAAGAGAGTGGTTGAGAAAGCAGAAGAGGGTGTTTTGAGATTGTTCGGTCATATGGAGAGAACGAGTAAGGAAAGATTGACAAAGAGGGTATATGGGTCAGAGGTGGAGGAAACAAGGAGAAGTGGGAGACCAAACTGGAGGTGGAAGAATGGAGTGAAAATGATGTTGAGCGATTGGGGCCGGAACATGCAGGAGGGTGAAAGGCGTGCAAGGAATAGAGTGAATTGGAACGATGTGGTATACCGGGGTCGACGTGCTGTTAGTGGATCGAACCAGGGCATGTGAAGCGTCTGGGGTAAACCATGGAAAGTTCTGTGGGGTCTGGATGTGGAGAGGGAGCTATGGTTTCGGTGCATTATACATGACAGCTAGAGATTGAGTGTGAACGAATGTGGCCTTTGTTGTCTTTTCCTAGCGCTACCTCGCGCGCACGCGGAGGGAGGGGGGGGGGAAGGGGGTTGTGATTTCATGTGTGGTGGGGTGGCGACGGGAAGGAATAAAGGCAGCAAATATGAATTATGTACATGTGTATGTATGTATATGTCTGTGTATGTATATATAGGTATACGTCGAAATGTAAAGGTATGTATATGTGTGTGTGTGTGTGTGGACGTGTATGTATATGCATGTGCATGTGCATGTGCATGTGGGTGGGTTGGGCCATTCTTTCGTCTGTTTCCTTGCGCTACCTCGCTAACGCGGGAGACAGCGACAAAGTACAACGAATACATATATATATATATATATATATATATATATATATTTATATATATAATATATATCCAACTACATATTTCAGATTGTGGACATATCCGGTGTGACGCAAACACAGCTGACGCCTCCCGTCCGCTCATGTAAGGATAGCTGCTGCTGCCTCACGTTATGGAAACGACCAGCTCAACGTCGAGGTAGAAACTATCCTATCCAGTTCTTCCATACCTCAGGGACGACTGACTAACTGGTCGACCATACCTCAGGTGACGACTGACTAACTGGTCGACCATACCTCAGGTGACGACTGACTAACTGGTCGACCATACCTCAGGGACGACTGACTAACTGGTCGACCATATCTCAGGGACGACTGATTAACTGGTCGACCATACCTCAGGTGACGACTGACTAACTGGTCGACCATACCTCAGGTGACGACTGACTAACTGGTCGACCATACCTCAGGGACGACTGACTAACTGGTCGACCATACCTCAGGTGACGACTGACTAACTGGTCGACCATACCTCAGGGACGACTGACTAACTGGTCGACCATACCTCAGGTGACGACTGACTAACTGGTCGACCATACCTCAGGGACGACTGACTAATTGGTCGACCATACCTCAGGAACGACTGACTAACTGGTCGATCATACCTTAGGGACGACTGACTAACCGGTCGATCATACCTTAGGGACGACTGACTAACTGGTCGACTATACCTCAGGGACGACTGACTAACTGGTCGACCATACCTCAGGTGACGACTGACTAACTGGTCGACCATACCTCAGGTGACGACTGGCTAACTGGTCGACCATACCTCAGGTGACGACTGACTAACTGGTCGACCATGTCTCAGGGACGACTGACTAACTGGTCGACTGTACCTCAGGGACGACTGACTAACTGGTCGACCATACCTCAGGTGACGACTGACTAACTGGTCGACCATACCTCAGGTGACGACTGACTAACTGGTCGACCATACCTCAGGTGACGACTGACTAACTGGTCGACCATACCTCAGGTGACGACTGACTAACTGGTCGACTATAACCCAGGGACGACGTGTTTTACCCCACTGATCTACAAGTTTGATTGGTTATATTCCATTGTTGTACGGGTGTATGTATAGGTGTATGTGCGGGCGTATGTATGGGTGTATGTATGGGTGGAAGGTTCGTTCTACGTCTGTTTCCCTGGCGCCACCTCGCTCACGCGGGACACGGCGATCAAGTATAATGATATGGATGATAACGGAACCACACGGAGGTGCTGGCCTCTGTCCAGTCACTCACACGATCATGTTGGACTGACGCCATTATTGTGGCCCAGGATCATCACAAGTGGACATCTAGATGGTCAGGTAACCCCGGAGTCAGGGGTGTTACGGTCAGGGGTGTTACGGTCAGGGGTGTTACGGTCTAGGGTGACCCCGGAGTCAGGGGTGTTACGGTCTAGGGTGACCCCGGAGTCAGGGGTGTTACGGTCTAGGGTGACCCCCAGAGTCAGGGGTGTTAGGGTCTAGGATGACCCCCGGATTCTGAAACTTTGTGAGTGTGTGTGTGTGTGTGTGTGTGTGTGTGTGTGTGTGTATGTGTGTGTGTGTGTGTGTGTGTGTGTGTGTGTCTTAATCTGTCTCCTCTCGGTACTCATGTCTAGACTGGACAGTCTGTCCTAGACGGCTTGCTGTCACCCCAGTAGTGGGTCATCATCACCCCAGCAGAGGTTAACGTCACCCCAGTAGTGGGTCATTATCACCCCAGGTCATGTCAAGGGTTAGGTCATGAGGAAGGTCAGGTCATGTGGATGGTCAAGTCATGAGGAAGGTCAGGTCATGTGGATGGTCAAGTCATGAGGAAGGTCAGGTCATGTGGAAGGTCAGGTCATGTGGATGGTCAGGTCATGTGGAAGGTCAGGTCATGTCAAGGGTTAGGTCATGAGGAAGGTCAGGTCATGTGGATGGTCAGGTCATGAGGAAGGTCAGGTCATGTCAAAGGTTAGGTCATGAGGAAGGTCAGGTCATGTGGATGGTCAGGTCATGAGGAAGGTCAGGTCATGTCAAAGGTTAGGTCTTGAGGAAGGTCAGGTCATGTCAAGGGTTAGGTCATGAGGAAGGTCAGGTCATGTGGAAGGTCAGGTCATGTGGGTGGTCAGGTGATGTGGAAGGTCAGGTCATGTCAAGGGTTAGGTCATGAGGAAGGTCAGGTCATGTGGATGGTCAGGTCATGAGGAAGGTCAGGTCATGTCAAGGGTTAGGTCATGAGGAAGGTCAGGTCATGTGGATGGTCAGGTCATGTGGAAGGTCAGGTCATGTCAAGGGTTAGGTCATGAGGAAGGCCAGGTCATGTGGAAGGTCAGGTCATATGACGGGTCAGGTCATGTGGAAGGCCAGGTCATGAGGGAGGTCAGGTCATGTGAAAGGGGTCATAGAATAAGAATCCTTTGGATGATTTTAGCCCAGGAGGCCACCTCGATGTTAACAAAATAAAAAATGCAAAAGAGTAAACAAAATGATGGAACATTTGTGCAACCCAAGTTATGGCGAGACAGATGAGGTACAGTGTTGCATGTGTCCCACACCTGCATGATTCAGGTGGGACATAAACCCACCACACCTGCATGATTCAGGTGGGACATAAACCCACCACACTTGCATGATTCAGGTGGGACATAAACCCACCACACCTGCATGATTCAGGTGGGACATAAACCCACCACACCTGCATGATTCAGGTGGGACATAAACCCACCACACTTGCATGATTCAGGTGGGACATAAACCCACCACACCTGCATGATTCAGGTGGGACATAAACCCACCACACCTGCATGATTCAGGTGGGACATAAACCCACCACACCTGCATGATTCAGGTGGGACATAAACCCACCACACTTGCATGATTCAGGTGGGACATAAACCCACCACACCTGCATGAATCAGGTGGGACATAAACCCACCACACCTGCATGATTCAGGTGGGACATAAACCCACCACACCTGCATGATTCAGGTGGGACATAAACCCACCACACCTGCTTGATTCAGGTGGGACATAAACCCACCACACCTGCATGATTCAGGTGGGACATAAACCCACCACACCTGCATGATTCAGGTGGGACATAAACCCACCACACGTGCATGATTCAGGTGGGACATAAACCCACCACACTTGCATGATTCAGGTGGGACATAAACCCACCACACCTGCATGATTCAGGTGGGACATAAACCCATCACACTTGCATGATTCAGGTGGGACATAAACCCACCACACCTGCATGATTCAGGTGGGACATAAACCCACCACACCTGCATGATTCAGGTGGGACATAAACCCACCACACACTCCAGTGTCACCTCTCACGCTGGCCCACCACTTCCCCTACACTGCTCCCATGACCTTTTTAAGTTGCATTTGGTCGGTACGTAATGAAGGACGTGTTCTACCTTCTGTAGCTGCCCTGATCTACTGTATCTACCAGCCCTGATATACTACATCTACTAGCTCTGATCTACTACATCTACCAGCTCTGATCTACTACATCTACCAGCTCTGATCTACTACATCTACCAGCCCTGATCTACTACATCTACCAGCCCTGATCTATTACATCTATTAGCCCTAATCTACTACATCTACCAGCCCTGATCTACTACATCTACCAGCTGGAAGACGGACTTCTTCATCAGTGATGGCCTGTCTTAATGAATGATTACCCATCGTTAAGGGTAAACTACTACACATCAAATTACTGAGGTGAAATGTTATATTACTAGAAGGTAACACTAGTCCAAACTGTTGCCCTCGTGGTGATGTGGGTTAGTGGCTGTGAGGATGGGATGAAGGAGAACCAAAATGCTGTTCCTGGAGACCCCACCACCACAACCAGGTGTGTGTTAGTTAAGTTACTACCACAGGCTACAAGTACTAGATACAGGTACAGAATACAGATACAGGATACAGGTACACACACACACAAGCCTCACTAGTGTAGCTGGCGGCGCTAAGAACTGCGAGGCACATACGAGCACGCCCTTGGAGTGGAGCAAAGAATGGCTCGAATCTTGGGCACGGCAAATGGTACCTGGTGTGTGTGTGTGTGTGTGTGTGTGTGTACTGATTGTAGTGAAGATATGGTACGTACACACGTGGTCGAGAGAAAGAGCAAGTCTTTCTCCCCGTGACACACATGTAGTAATGACGCGCACAGGGAGCGAGGGAGGGAGGGAAGGAGGGACGGAGGGACGGAGGGACGGAGGGAGGGAGGGAGGGGTTGGTCGCCTTCAGGAGGGCAGACGGGCCTGGCAGGACCAGACTTCGCAGAAGATTAGGCTGAGGTAAGGCGGGAATTTCTCGAGCCTCGGAGGAGACTGGTTTGCTTCGGATGTGAGTTTGTGTGTTTCACACGAACGAGATCACCTCCATAACATGAAAACTGTTCATCAACTTCACTAAGAAAAGTTGTTGAGAGATAAGAAGTTCTCTCTCGTCTGAGGACCTACATAAACTGGTTGTTTACCCCACACCGTTGTGACTGCCAGTCATGCTTCATTGTCTACATTTCGACCCATTTTTCGACGAGTGTCGCCCAGTCGGTCGTGATGGACACGACGCGTGAAAATGTCATGCATCCAACCTCCTGACGTTTCCCATGCAGGCCCCCAGACGGCGTGACTCACCTTCGTCGCACAACAACAAAAAGGTTAAAATAACGTGTAGCGGCCCAGCGGTTACTCCACTGGTTCCGGCGTCGGGGACGGATACCAAGCTGATATAAGGGCGAGGCTTTCTTAGGAGGGCCAGTCATCAGGCAGGTTGTCCAGTGTTCACAGGACCTCACACGGATAACACACACACACGCACACGCACACGCGACCTCAAGACATTGGCCGGCCGCGCTGCTCACCAACAGGTAACTAAAGTCTCTCGAGTTGTCGTCTGCAGTGTTGGTAATGTGGTCTCACCTACAGTATTTTTCAACATCAGGTTTTCAAACAGTTTTTCAGTGATTCCAACATTTATATTTCAAACATGAAGCATCATTTGATAGGAATCATACCTGTTCTTTACTGTTGTTCTCAAAGGAGATGATTACGACTGTTTTGATAGTTTGAAGTGCTTTAACTGTCATGTTAAGAATTCAGAACTGTTTGAAAATGAGAAAATGCTATGTTCTTCATCTTGATGCTATAACTTTTTGATGTATTCTTTTACCTCTTTCGTTGTATGTTGATGTATATTTCTCAGCTATATTTCAAGACTTGTATGAGTCATGATAAGTATATGTTCACACACATGTGTTGTCATCTGTTGCTGTATAACTTCAGAAAGGATTAGATTCGTTGATGAAATGTGTGACGAGGTTCAGTGCATTCATACGATCGAGCGGATGCCAGGGGCACATGTGGCAGCCGTCCCTGCCTTACCCCGGCCTGAGGCGACGTCTTTAGTTTGTTGTGTGAAGCGGTCGGGGACGGTGGTCGGCGCTGCGCTCGCCATCAACCCGGACCTTATGGTATTCTAAGTGGCTCCTCCCACCCCAGCTTAAGCTTACGACCCTCTGCATCACGATCCTTTTTTCTATCTACAGTGTATGTAGATGTGGGAGATGAGTTACTATTACTGTCCTCCAGCAGGTGCCCTCCCGCCTCACTGACCATGGGGTCTCCTGTGATCTGGCTCTGCCATGGACCCTCCACGTACATACGTTCATGACGCTGGATCATGTGATCCTCGTCCTCCAGTTGGTCATTTGGTGTTGTTCCTCAGACCTTCAGGCTATATTTACCGGGCGTACGCTGGGGCTGGGTCTGGGTTCCCCTCCTGGACCTGCTGGGGCTGGGTCTGGGTTCCCCTCCTGGACCTGCTGGGGCTGGGTCTGGGTTCCCCTCCTGGACCTGCTGGGCTGGGTCTGGGTTCCCCTCTGGACTGCTGGGGCTAGGTCTAGGTTCCCCTCCTGGACCTGGGCTGGTCTGGTTCCGGCCTGGGTCTGGGTTCCCCTCTCCTGGCACTGCTGGGGCTGGGTCTGGGTTCCCCTCCTGGACCTGCTGGGTGGGTCTGGGTTCCCCTCTGGACTGCTGGGTGGTCGTCCCTCCTGACCTGCTGGGGCTGGGTCTGGGTTCCCCTCCTGGACCTGCTGGGGCTGGGTCTGGGTTCCCCTCCTGGACCTGCTGGGGTTGGGTCTGGGTTCCCCTCCTGGACCTGCTGGGGTTGGGTCTGGGTTCCCCTCCGGGACCTGCTGGGGTTGGGTCTGGGTTCCCCTCCTGGAACTAGAGAGTAAGAACATGGGTTGAGGATAAACATCCTGCCAGTCACAGGAAGATCTGATTATTATTCACAATAAATCGAGCCGAACTGAAGTAAAGCAAAACCTGCTTTGTTTTCCATATAAACAAATTCCATTCTTTCCTCAATGAAAATGAAAAGTCATCTTCGTCCGTCTCGTCTGCTGCTTTGTGTCCTCCTTCTTCTTCTGCTGTGAATGAACCTTTATGTTTGAGAGATGTTGTGTTCCTTGTGTTACGGTGATCACATTGTGATGACTCGTTTGAGGTGGTCTTGTCTTGCTTTCCTCTGTGTCCAGCAGACGGCCGAGGATATGGAGATATTTCTACAAATCATCTATATATTCTTGTGATATTTTGTGATACAACTTTACGTACTGGTATCTGAGCAGACACATCTTTACACACACACCCACACACACACACACACACACCCACACCCACACACACACACACACACATATTTATATATATACATATATATATATATATATATATATATATTATCCCTGGGGATAGGGGATTAAGAATACTTCCCACGCATTCCCTGCTTGTCGTAGAAGGCGACTAAAAGGGGAGGGAGCGGGGGGCTGGAAATCCTCCCCTCTCGTTTTTTTTTTTTTAATTTTCCAAAAGAAGGAACAGAGGGGGCCAGGTGAGGATATTCCAAAAAAGGCCCAGTCCTCTGTTCTTAAAGCTACCTCGCTAACGTGGGAAATGGCGAATAGTTTGAAAGAAATACATATATATATATACATATATATATATATATATATATATATATATATATATATATATATATATATATATATATATTACTAATGTCTTTCGTATGCAAGTGCCTCGAAACACTGACTCATAACAAAGTTAACTACAATGCCCGACTCTCACCCACACAACACGGCATTAGGCTCAGTCACTTTATTACGGCACTACACACACACACACACACACACACACACACACACACACATCACGCGATATATTGTGGATGGTCTTGGCCAACGACAACCCCCTTCCCGCACAGTACCAGTCACAATATTTATCAGTAGAGGTTTTAACACCGTTCTCAATATACTTAACACCACCCAGTAATAATAGAAAAGATGAAAATGGTTAACCAAATCTATGGCTGGTTGTTAAGCCAGAATCATTTACCAAGGCTTCAACTCTATGATTTTCAAGCTCTACAATGGGCGTTCCCAGGGAGCACTTCTTTCTCCAACTCTCATCGATCTCTTCCAACATGATATCGGTTCACCTCCTGCAGACCACTCCGTGAAAGTCCTACAATATTTGCGAATGATCTCACGGTCACACCACATCACATTACGATAAGCACAACTCAGGCAACAGCAGACATGCGACGTTACGTACACTTAATACACTAGGTCATTTAAAGCGGATTGTCTGCATCCCAACAGAAATCCGGTCACTTTCTTGATACTTCCACCCTCCTCCAAAACTGACTGGCCAGCCACTCATACTCAACAGAACTCCAATCATACTAGATAACACACACAACACGTCCAGGACGTTCATCTGCCACACCACAAACATCATCACGAATGCCGCAAACCAACTGAATCCCCTCAGGACACTTCCTAGTATTAATTTGCTTATGAAAGAGGATTCTTTCGTATCCTCTACAAACAATTCATCCACTCCATCCAAACTGCACCTCACCTGCCTGGCCATCAACCCTGCCATAAGCAAATATAACAGAGCTGCAAACCTCATTGAACAGAGGTCTCCGAACAATCACCGGATGCCTAGCAACTAAAAGTTTTCATCATGCACAACGAAACAACAAAGTTTCTAATAAAGTATCACTTCAATATGCTTGGCACTAAGGTCTTTGCGACAAATGGGGTGTTGAAATGACATGTTGTGGACCCTTGTTTAGCCGCAAGTTCCTTTGGAAAAACAGGAATCTAAGTCATGGTGATTTTAGATGTGATAACATATGTGACGGATGTAACATGTGGAAAACTACTACTTACCAACTTGACCGTAGGTGACAGAGTAGGTAAAGTTCTCCCAACCTCACGGTCCTTACCACGGCCTCTCTGTCTGTTCCTCTGTATACATGTTGTCTGGTGTGGTGTCCACTCCTGCTAATCTGTTTAATGTCACTGATACACTTTTTAACTCCCCAACCCACTTGCCGGGTGCGAGCACACACAAATATATAAATATATATATATATAGTCTTAACACGTATCGACAACATGGAATAGTTAAATACACTTTACTTTTGCACGTCGAGATTCGAACTCGGTCCGACCGCGTGGCACTCCTGTATGCTAACCACTGAACCACGAGACGACAATAATTATATCTGCCTGCTGGTCCAGCACTTTACGTACCGGCCTACTACGCTGCAGAACAGGGTTTGATTTCTCGACGCCCACAGGTAAATCACTATCATATATATATATATATATATATATATATATATATATATATATATATATATATATATATATATATATATATATATATATTTCTTTTTCTTTCATACTATTCGCCATCCCCCGCGTTAGCGAGGTAGGGTTTGGGAAAGTAAAAACAAGAGGGGAGGATTTCCAGCCTTCCGCTCCCTCCCCTTTTAGTCGCCTTCTACGACACGCAGGGAAGTATTCTTTCTCCCCTATTCCCAGGGATAATATACATATATATGTAGGTAAACAAGCGTTACTGGGGTGATGGTGTTCGGGTGCGTTCAAGCCTGGCAACGTCTTCGTCAAATGGTCGATCAGACAACAGTAACAGATGGCTGGGGTACGATAGATCTTGGAAGCACTTGTTCATCGAGGCATCTATTAAGGAATTCAAATCGTTACTTCAGTTTATGGACCTTGACTGACGATTTGGAGTAAGCAGTAACGAAGGTGGAAAGACCAGGAGAGCTTGTACGAAAGGAGAAGAGAAGCCGTGTGGTATCCGTGTTGCAGGAGGTCACTATGGTGCGCGTGATGTAGTAGATGCATAAAACCACAGGAAAATGAAACACGATAAGTTCCCAAGTGCACTTTCGTGTAATAACCACATCATCAGGGGAGATACAAGAATGAGATCTAGAACAGTCGCTTGATATACAAGGAAGAGGCATTGCTAGGACGCCAATGGTAAACAAACGTTGTTTGGTCGACCATTTGATGGAATCATATTGCCAGACTCGAACGCACTCAAACAACACCATCCGGTAACGCTTGTTTACTAATGGCGTATTAGCTACGTCTCTTCCCTGTATATCAACTGACTGTTCTACGTCTTCTGTCTCAATCTCGTGTCTCCCCTGATGATGTGATCATTGCACGAAAGTGCACTTGGGAACTTACCATGCTTCATTTTCCTTTGGGATACCTTGCGGTGATCACAAGACTCTGGGACAATCCATCTCTCTCTCTCTCTCTCTCTCTCTGGGTTTATGAGGGACCCTGAGCCACGTTTTCTTTATATCTTTTTAGTGTCCGACTCGATATAAAGTCACTATAAATACAAATCTTAATTAATCCTTTAAGAGTGTGAGACAAATCTAGTTTGGTTCATCAATATGATCGCACGTAACTGAATTCAAGCACATTGCTACTACCATGTTTAGATTTTTACAGTTTCAAGAGCCACTGCCACGTACGGATAGACACAATTACGTGCCGTTAACAATCGATAGCTATTACCACATGAACAGTAGCCTATGGATAGCCAGTACCACGTACGAGATAGCCAATACCACGTACGAGATTGCCAATACCACGCACGAGATAACCAATACCACGTGCGAGATAGCCAATGCCACATACGAGATAACTAATACCGCGTACCAATACCACGTACGAGATAGCCAATACCACGTACGAGATAGCCAATTTCACGTACGAGATAGCCAATAGCACGTACGAGATAACCAATACCACGTACGAGATAGCCAATGCCACGTACGAGATAGCCAATAGCACGTACGAGATAGCCAATTTCACGTACGAGATAGCCAATAGCACGTACGAGATAACCAATACCACGTACGAGATAGCCAATACCACGTACGAGATAGCCAATACCACATACGAGATAGCCAATACCACGTACGAGATAGCCAGTACCACGTATGAGACACCATGTAGCCACTATACGTGGGGAGAGACCTGACCTAATATGTGAACGGGACAGTTGTAACACGTCTCCTGCAGTGTGTCACAGCGCACGGCCCTTATGTCACAGTGTAACGGTAACAACAGGTCTAGTGGGAGTAACATTTCCTCGTGGATATATGCAAAGGAGAAGAGATTTCTAACACTCATGGATGACATAACGAAATTAAACAACACTCGATAACCTTTGAACAATTGACCGAAGACTTGTGTCAAACAAGTTAAACATGATAAACGAGAGAAAAAAAGAAATGGTGCAAAGTTAAATGAAATTTTACGTAAAACTCAATTTTTTTTTTTTGACATGAATGTCTACAGCTGAGTAAACGTTAAGATAATAAAGATATGATTAACACTTTATTATCATATTGTTATATGATCTACTGACGTTCATTAGTATGTAGTTAACTTATCATTAATGAGTCATACGTCTGGCAGCGATCGTGTCATATTCTGTGCAATGATTGCATGACGTGTAGGGAGGCTGTCATTATGACGTAAGCTGGTGGTAACCATTTAATTCTAACGATGTACATATGTGCGTCATATAAGATCTGTGATTGGTATAATTGATGCGCGTTGTTCATCCTCTCATAATGGCCTTGAACTGCTGCTGCTGTTGGTGGCTTGTCTGTACAACGACACTCATCATCTGTCTGTCTGTCTGTATGTTACAGTGCTTTCTGATGTCTCGGTTCGGTATTGTGTGTTGGCTTGTAGGTAAAGATTTATGTTTATGCGATCCTTTGCTCGACCCTGGCCAACAACCCAGCAGTAAGTCATGTACTGTTACCTGATACATTGTGAATTACTTCATACATAGCCTTATACTTCACCCCATAGATAGCCTCATACTTCTCCCCATAGATAGCCTCATACTTCTCCCCATAGATAGCCTCATACTTCACCCCACAGGCATAACCTTATACTTCACGCCTATACGTAGCCTTATTCTTTTCCTCATACATAACCTTATACTCCACCCCGCACGTAGCCTTATACTTTTCCTCATACATAACCTTATACTTCACCCCATACGTAGCCTTATTCTTTTCCTCATACATAACCTTATACTTCACCCCGTACGTAGCCTTATTCTTTTCCTCATACATAACCTTATACTTCACCCCGTACGTAGCCTTATACTTTTCCTCATGCATAACCTTATACTCCACCCCATACGTAGCCTTATACTTTCCTCATACATAACCTTATACTTCACCCCATACGTAGCCTTATTCTTTTCCTCATACATAACCTTATACTTCACCCCGTACGTAGCCTTATACTTTTCCTCATACATAACCTTATATTCGCACTCACTTCTTATCAAACTGACTGATACAGACTCATGTCTTTATCATGTTGACCGGGAAGGTACGGGCGTATGAACCCCCTCCTCAAGACCACCTGAGGGACGCTACGTACGTGTGGGTATATTACGCACGTACGTACACCCAACACTGAGCCAGCAGGGAGGATGAACAACTGGGCGGACTGTGGGCCGACCGCATATAAATCTGTTCCCTGTCTCAGTAAATCTGTTCTCTGACCCAGTAAATCTGTTCTCTGACACTGTAAATCTGTTCTCTGACCCAGTAAATCTGTTCTCTGACCCGGTAAATCGGTTCTCTGACCCAGTATATCTGTTCTCTGACCCAGTAAATGTGCTCCCTTTCCCATTAAATGTTTGGCACTTAATGCATCTGTTCTCTAACCAGCAAATCTGTTCTCCACCTCACTTTGATGCTGTGCTAACAGATGGACTCGTGTTTGGGCAGCTTGACCCATGTCCTAGTAAGCTAATCTGTGTCTTAATCTAATCTCTCATATCTTAGTAAGTCGACCCGCATCCTAGTAAGTCGACCCGCATCCCAGTAAGTCGACCCGCATCCCAGTAAGTCGACCCGTATCCCAGTAAGTCGACCCGCATCCCAGTAAGTCGACCCGTGTCCCAGTAAGTCGACCCGTATGCCAGTAAGTCGACCCATATCCCAGTAAGTCGACCCGCATCCCAGTAAGTCAACCCGTATCCCAGTAAGTCGACCCGTATCCCAGTAAGTTGACCCGTGTACCAGTAAGTCGACCCGTATCCCAGTAAGTCGACCCGTATCCCAGTAAGTCGACTCGTATCCCAGTAACTCGACCCGTATCCCAGTAAGTCGACCCGTGTCCTAGTAGACCGACCTGTGCTGTAGTTCGACCCGTGTCCTGGTAAAGGTACCCGTGTCCTATAGCGTCGACCCGTGTCCCAGTAAGACCCACGTTTATAACATCGACCCGTGTCCCGGTAGATCGAACCCAGTGTTCTAGGAGAGCCACCCATGTCCTCGCAAAGTGGAGTCCAGCGATCCTGGTCCTAGTAAGCTGAGCCATGTCCACCTACACACGGCTCCTCCTCCTCCTCCACCACCAGCAGCGGCGTCAGACAAACAACCCTCCAAGGACACGCGCGCGCACACATCATGCCGCAGCCTCTTGAGCGTAGCTGGCCCGGGTACATGTCCTCTTTGTCTGGCCTGACCCAGCCTGGTGGGTGGGTGGAGGTGGGGCGTGATGCCTCCAAACACCCCCCCCCCCCCCCGACACCCATCCACCCACCCACCCACCCGTCTTTCTCTCGTTCTCTCTGCATTTGTTTCACTTAAAGGGCCGGACCACCGCGTTCGAACCTTGGGTCTGCGTGGTCTATTTGACAGGTTAGGTTAGAGGATAGGAAGGAGAGGTGTGGGATAGAGGATTTTGGGATGGGATGAAATGGAATGGAAGACTGACGTGTGTGCAGGTGTGTGTGTGTGTGTGTGTGTGTGTGTGAGGTTTACTGAGGCCAGGGGTGGATCATCTGGAGGCGTGTGTGTGCACGTATGTATGTTTTATCTTTGCATAATGACAAGAGATTAGATAAGGTGAGGTGATCATGGTTTATCTTGTATATTGATCCATCCATCAATACATCATTCTGTTAATCTATCTCTATCTATCATCATCATCTGTCTATCCATCCTTCTATCTATCAACCATTATATCTATCTATCTATCTGTCTATCTCGGTCAGCGTTGTTGCTAGAGAGAGGAGAGAGTTGTCGCTGCTAGGCCAGAGGGCGCCCGGGAGCCATCACAGATGGAAGTCATAAAGACACCCACACTTGTTATCATCCTACCCACTGACGGACACACAGACACACACACACACACACACACACACACACACACACACACACACACACACACGCAGGGTTCGACTCCTGGCGCGTTACGTACCATAAGCCAATCGTCGACAGCACTTTGCTGAGAGAGAGAGAGAGAGAGAGAGAGAGAGAGAGAGAGAGAGAGAGAGAGAGAGAGAGAGAGAGAGAGAGAGAGAGAGAGAGAGAGAGATATCCGGTCAAGAGCCGCCCAGTGGGATGATGGTAGGAATACTTAAGAACACGAGAGAGAGAGAGAGAGAGAGAGAGAGAGAGAGAGAGAGAGAGAGAGAGAGAGAGAGAGAGAGAGAGAGAGAGAGAGAGAGAGAGAGAGAGGATGTGGGAGGGAGCTCCTCTCCCTCCTCTCCCGTGTGACTTATCCATCCCAGACATCAGCAGTCATAATAGCCTCTCCCAAGGGAGGTCGTGGGTTGTATAGGGGGTCGAGGGTTGATAGTGAGGTCGAGGTTGTATAGGGGTCGAGGTTGTATAGGGGTCGAGGTGTTAGTGTATAGGGTCGATGGGTTGTTATCAGAGGTCGGGTTAGGTATAGGGGGTCATGAGGGTATGTATAGGGGTCGATTGTATGGGGGTCGAGGTTGTATAGGGAGGGTGTAGGGCGAGGGTTATAGGGGTAGGTTGATAAGGGGAGGTAGCGAGGGTTGTAAGGGGTGTGGTTGTATAGGGGTCTGGTTATAGGGGTCGAGGTTGATGGGGTCGTGGTTGTATAGGGGTCGTGGGTTATAGGTCGAGTGTAAGGGGTCGAGGGTTGTATAGGGGTCGTGTTGTATAGGGGTCGTGGGTTGTATAGGGGGTCGTTTGGGTTATAGGGGTCGGGGTTGTATAGGGTCGGGTTGTATAGGGGTCGAGGGTTGTATAGGGTCGAGGGTTGTATGGGGTCGTGTAAGGGGTCGTGGGTGATAGGGGGTCGAGGGTTGTATAAGGGGTCGAGGGTTGTATAGGGGGTCGTGGGTTGTATAGGGGGTTGTGGGTTGTATAGGGGGTCGAGGGTTGTATAGGGGGTCGAGGGTTGTATAGGGGGTCGAGGGTTGTATAGGGGGTCGTGGGTTGTATAGGGGGTCGTGGGTTGTATAGGGGGTCGTGGGTTGTATAGGGGGTCGAGGGTTGTATAGGGGTCGAGGGTTGTATAGGGGGTCGAGGGTTGTATAGGGGGTCGAGGGTTGTATAGGGGTTCGAGGGTTGTATAGGGGGTCGAGGGTTGTATAAGGGGGTTGTCTTAGGGTGGTTCCCTCTCTAGTGTCATCAAAAGCATTTCCTGATGGTCCATTATCCCCCGGCTCTGTTAAGTCACGTTCCTCTTTGATGACTTCCCATGTCTTCCTTACTGACTTCACCAACCCCTCACTGTTGCTCTCATGTCCCCTCACTGGTGCTCTCACGTCCCCTCACTGGTGCTCTCACGTCCCCTCACTGGTGCTCTCACGTTCCCTCACTGGTGCTCTCACGTTCCCTCACTGGTGCTCTCACGTCCCCTCACTGGTGCTCTCACGTTCCCTCACTGGTGCTCTCACGTCCCCTCACTGGTGCTCTCACGTTCCCTCACTGGTGCTCTCACGTTCCCTCACTGGTGCTCTCACGTTCCCTCACTGGTGCTCTCACGTCCCCTCACTGGTGCTCTCACGTTCCCTCACTGGTGCTCTCACGTTCCCTCACTGGTGCTCTCACGTCCCCTCACTGGTGCTCTCACGTTCCCTCACTGGTGCTCTCACGTTCCCTCACATTTCCCTGGTGACCACTTACCACCTCTAAGGACACCTGACGTAAGACGGTGAAGTCACGTCGGGTTACGCCCTTGGTACCTTCAGGTACGGTTATGATAACATATCAGACAATCAGATGTCCCTGTCTTGCTGCCCTTGGTAACTTCAGGTACGGTTATGATAACATATCAGACATTCAGATGTCCCTGTCTTGCTGCCCTTGGCCAGAAATGGCATAGTAAGGAAGGATAGCAAGTTCCATCTCAGTTCTCGGTTCTGATGGGCTGTGGCGGCCGAACTGGGGTGTCTGATGGGCAGGAAATGAAGGGATTTGACAGAGTGCCATCCATCAATATATTTTTTTTTCTTACTTTTTCGTTCAATTTGCTCTGTGGTTTTTGACAAGATTATTGACATTTCAGCCAATCAGGGACCATTTGGTTCTCTACAGACCATGTTTAGATGTTGGATTGACCTGGTATAAGGAAGGCTGGTAAAGAACGGTCCGAAACCTGTTGCTTCGACTGAGCAGATGGTTTCAATTGACCCAGTGGTTTCTGTTCCAACTGACTCAGTGGTTTCTGGCACAACTGACCCAGTGGTTTCTGTTCCAACTGACTCAGTGGTTTCTGGCACAACTGACCCAGGGGTTTCAGGTCCAACTGACGCAGTGGTTTCTGTTCCAACTGACCCAGTGGTTTCTGGTCCAACTGACCCAGTGGTTTCTGGTCCAACTGACCCAGTGGTTTCTGGTCCAACTGACCCAGTGATTTCTAAGATCAAAATGTGACGGGCTTACAGACAGAGGCGGATGACGGAGACAGTATACAGACAGTGGCTCACCAGGTGAGGTACAGGTGAACAACACCACAGCAAACATACATTTCCTTCAGGTCAAATGATATATCACCAAGCTGGTCGACATACCTCTTGTGTCATACCATCCATTAAATACTCTGGTCATACCCAGGACCCTGGAAGAGGATGGGGACCACCCCACTCTGACCTGGTCAGGTCAGGGCGGGTCCTACGTGGCAGTACCTGGGATAGACAGGTCACAGACGACCCGATGGTCTATGACGAGGTCATCTGCTGGAGGACAGTAGGATGACGCTGGTTGTATTATGATCTTTGTAGATGGAGACAGGATGGTCATGCACAAGGTTCCTTCCCACCCAGTGCCGTAGATGAAGACGCGGGAGTCAAGTAGAAGGTTCTCCCCCACACGCCACCATCGTAGATGGGAACAGAACAGTGAGGTAGAAGGTTCTCCCCCACACGCCACCACCATCGTAGATGGGAACCAGGACAGTGAGGTAGAAGGTTCTCCCTCACCCACCATCATCGTAGATGGGAACAGAACAGTGAGGGAGAAGGTTCTCCCTCACCCACCACCACCGTAGATGGGAACAGGACAGTGAGGGAGAAGGTTCTCCCTCACCCACCATCATCGTAGATGGGAACAGAACAGTGAGGTAGAAGGTTCTCCCTCACCCACCACCACCGTAGATGGGAACAGGACAGTGAGGGAGAAGGTTCTCCCTCACCCACCATCACCGTAGATGGGAACAGAACAGTGATGTAGTTAGCTAAGGCCGGAGCGTTAGAGTGAGGCTTGTGTCTGTGGCTTTTATCATCCTCTCGTGACCGCGACGCTCGCTGGCTGCCGCTACTGTGGCACAGACAGACCGACCTGTGGCACAGGAGTGCTGACTCAGGGACTACACAGCACGGAACAAGAGGATCTGTGGCCGATGGCGGGAAGTGATAGAAGCATAGCATGGTGTCTCCAGGAGAGCGAGGAACCTAAGAACGTGTGGCACACCGACCATGACATGTTGGTAACATTGTATTCGTGACTCAGAAGGAACTAGACATCCACCGTAAGGGATGGTACCATCCCACAGTGACACTACTGGGACATGCTTATATCCCTGGGATATGGTTATATATTTCTAGGACATGTAAAGATTGATGGAACAAGGCCAATGGAGAAACGATGAAAACTACATCATCTTAAAAAGTCCAGAAAGTTGAATGAGAGAATATGGACATACTCCTACACATATACACAGAAATACACATCTACACACAAATACATACACACACACACATAAACACAAATATACATGACACACAGCTACATACACATACACGTACACACTTATACACGCACACAGAACGGAAGAATTCTGAACCAGAAGTATTGTGGACAGGGTGAAGACAAAATCTAATTTGCTCCGTAAATCTATCTCGGATAAACTGTCTGTATTAGTTACCGCAGTTAGACGGGAGGTTTCAGACAGAAAGGTCATTGGGACGGGCGACTGACACTAGGAGCTGAAAGGATAAGATCTAGCCAGGGTGTGCTCACAGCTGACACTGTATTTCCCACATTGCCGCAGAGATCGGTCGGAGGAGAGATAGGAGAAAATGCTGAGGTCGTGTAAGCCACATATAATCAAGCTCATGGTGGATCTAAGTCCATATAAAGCACTTGAGTGTGATGTCACCTCACCTCACGTGCTTAGAAAGTACTCAGAAATGCTAGACAGGGCCACACGAAATGTTCATCAAGTTCTGAAAAGTGCCTATTCAAATGGATAGAAATGACCTGTGGTGTTCGACAGGTGGGGTAAAGAGGGATCAGAAGGCGTCTGTGCTACATGCACGTGAAGTGCAGGTGTGGGAGAGAACGACAGAGGGAGACAACTTCCAGTTCCTCAGTGGATCTCATGACGTCGGCGCAGATGGGGCGAGACATGCCAACTGTGTGGTAGACCAGGACACTGGCTGGGAGAGTTTACTGCCATGGCGGGAGAGGAGCGGAGGAGGGGATCACTCCAAGTGATGTGCTGAGGGAGGCAAACGTATTGACACTGAGGCGACGGTGACATGATAGTGAGGTGCGACCTCACGACCTCCTCACCCACCTCCCTGTGCACAAGTTGACCATCAACAGACACAAACAGACACAGGCAGACACAAACACAGGCAGACACAAACACAGGCAGACACAAACACAGGCAGACACAGACACAGGCAGACACAGACAGACGCAGACACAGACAGACACAGTCACAGACAGACACAGTCACAGGCAGACACAGACACAGGCATACACAGACAGACGCAGACACAGACAGACACAGTCACAGACAGACACAGTCACAGGCACACGCACACAACATTTGTTCCTTTTTACCTCACCTCACAGCACACCTGACTCCCCCCTCCCAGCACACCTGGTCCCTCACCACATTCAGCCCTCAGCTCACATGGTCCTCAGCACACCTGGCCTCTCAGCGTACTTAGTTCCTCAATACACCCGGTCCCTTACTACACCTGGCACTCAGCACACGAGTTATCTACATACCTGGTCCTTCAACTCACCTAGCCCTCAGTACACCTGACCCCTCAGCACACCTGGTCCTTCCTCACACTTGCTTCCTCTACATACCTGGTCCCTCAGCACACGGCACACCTAGCTCTCAGCACACCTGACCTCTCAACACACCTGGCCCGCAGCTCACGATAATCTAGCAGGGAAGAAGTGGACACAGGGTAAGGAAGTGGGATAACTCAAGACCCTCACATAGTTGGGGGAGGGGTATGGAACACCTCACTGATCCTTAAAGGATCCTGTGTCCATGCAGGCCGGGGAGCAGGAGGACCCCAGCCTCCCCCAGGAGGAACGGGAGAAGCAGTGTAACGCGAGGATCGGCTGTAATGGTCCTGCCAGATGCCTCGTCTCGGGGCGGCTCACACGTCTCCCTCGCACTGTAAAAACACACAACTCGGCCATGGGTCGAGGAACGGGCGTCCCCAGGCTGTACAACGGCTGTGGCTAGTATATGTGACCGGTGGACCTGGTCTGGGGGCCGTGGACGGTGTCTTTGGTCCGCAGATCTTGCCTAGGGGCTGTGGACGGTGTCTGTGGCCCGTGGATCTTACCTGGAGGTTGTGGACGGTGTCTATGGCCTGTGGACCTTACCTGAGGGTTGTGGACGGTGTCTATAATCTGTGGATCTTACCTAGGGGTTGTGGACGGTGTCCGTGGCCCATGGATCATACCTGGGGGTTGTGGACGGTGTCTATGATCTGTGGGTCTTAGCCGGGGGTTGTGGACGGTGTCCGTGGCCCATGGATCATACCTGGGGGTTGTGGACGGTGTCCGTGGCCCATAGATCTTACCTGGGGGTTGTGGACGGTGTCTATAATCTGTGGATCTTACCTAGGGGTTGTGGACGGTGTCCTTGGCCCATAGATCTTACCTGGAGGTTGTGGACGGCGTCTATGATCTGTGGATCTTACCCGGGGGTTGTGGACGGTGTCCGTGGCCCATAGATCTTACCTGGGGGTTGTGGACGGTGTCTATGGCCTGTGGATCTCACCTGGGGGTTGTGGACAGTGTCTGTGGCCCATGGATCTTATCTGGGGGCTGTGGCCGGGGTTCGTTGGCCGATGAACCTTGTCTATGGGCTGTGGACATTATCTGTGGCCCACGGATCTTGTCTTGGGGCTTTCACGGTTTATGTGGAAATTGTCTGGGGGTTATTGACGGTGTCTGACGCCCGAGGACCTTGTCTGAGGGCTTTGGGCGATGCCTGTGGGTGTTGTCCGTGGCCCGTGGACCTCTTCTGGGGGCTATCGGCGATGCTTGTGGTCTGTGGACGTTGTCTATGGGCTATGGATGACATGTGGTAACCGAGGATCTTGTCGGCTGTGGAAGATGTCTATGGCCCATGGACCGTGTCTCGGGGTTATGGACGGTGTCTAGCGTCTAAGGACCTTGCCTGGAGGCTGTGTTCGATGTCTGTGCTCCGTGGACCTTGTCTGGAGGCTCTGGAAGGTGCCCGTAGCCCGCGGACATTGTCTGGAAGCTGTGGACGGTGTCAGAGAGCATAGTATAGACCTTCTGTGGGGGCGGCGGTGGACTGTATTTTTGGCCGGCCTACGGACCTAGGTTTTATTTTGGCCCTGGACGATGCCTGTGGCCTGGGAATCTTGTCTAATGGCGGTGGACGGTGTCTGACACCACATGGAGTTCATCTGGGGGCTATAGAAGGAGTCTGCCAGCCGTAAAACTTGTCTAGGGGCTGTGGACGATGTCTGTGGCCTGGGGGCTGTGGACGATGTCTGTGGCCTGGGGGCTGTGGACGATGTCTGTGGCCTGGGGGCTGTGGACGATGCCTGTGGCCTGGGGGCTGTGGAGGGTGTCCAGTACCACAAAGATATCGTCCAGGGACTGTTGATGGGGGTCTGTGACCTGTACAACTTGTGTGGGAGCTTGGGTTACTCACTCGTGTGGTGAAATGATTAAAAATGGACGGAGATTATGGATGATGTGTGGCGACTGTTGGATAAAGACGGGAGGATATGGGATGTTTTGGGAGTTGTGGGTAGCAAATAGACAGCATGGGATGTGCTGGTTGTGGGTTTCGGACCCTTGAGTGAATGTGTGTAGGCTGTGATTGTCGTCTGGGCGTTGTAGAATGATATTCAAGGACTGTGGTGCAGGAAAACAGTGAAATGATTGGGTGGTGGGGATCGGTGTTACGAGCTTGTGGGTGGAGCTAGGGTGTTGTGGGAGTGGTGTTTCGGGAATGTGGGAGGAGCTAAGATACTGAGGACGGTGTTCATAGGTACTGGGTGGAGTTAGGGTGTCTTAGGGCGGTGTTGAAGGGTTGTGGGTGGAGACAGAGTGCTACGGGGCTGTGTTAAGGGTCTGTAGGAGGAGCGAAGATTCTAAGGGGGCTGAAATGAGAGGCTGTGTGAAGCTAGTGCAGTGGGGCTGTGTGTGGAGATAGTACTGTGGGGGCGGAGGTTAGGTGCTGTGGTTGGAGTTAGGTTGCTGTGTGGGCAGAGCTTATAGCGCTACGAGTGTTTGTAAAAGGCTCTGGAAAGCCTTTCATTGGGGAAAAAGGTCAAAATAACAATGACTATAAACTATGTAAATCTTTTTTTTTTTACGATCTAGCTTTCTAGGGTGAGAAGGTCAGGGAACCCAGTACGGGGACAGACAAGGCCAGAGACGACCGTGTGTAGTAGTGTGGCCTGGTTATTATATAACTTGTTTTTGTCGTTTTCAACAGCTGGCCGAATGTTACGTACCCGGATGCAAAATTCCGTAGCAGTGGAGAGAGAGAGAGAGAGAGAGAGAGAGAGAGAGAGAGAGAGAGAGAGAGAGAGAGAGAGAGAGAGAGAGAGAGAGAGAGAGAGTTACAAAACACACAGACCACAAAGAGCCTTGGTCCAAGCGAATTGTTCTGGCCTCAACAATACTGAAAGAGATACTGTCCCTTAATAACACTACAAGGGAATGATCACAGAGCAAAGGCTCTCTCTCTCTCTCTCTCTCTCTCTCTCCCCCTTCCCGGCAACACGCCGGACGGGATATAGGAATAAAAATACCTTGCAGAACTAAGATGCCTGAAGGAGATTTCTATAGAAAAGTCAGAAAGTAGCATAAACGTGAATATGTCATGCATGCCATCGGTAGAAATGCATCCCTCCACTTTGGTATATATATATATATATATATATATATATATATATATATATATATATATATATATTATTTTTTTTTATTTGCTTTGTCGCTGTCTCCCGCGTTTGCGAGGTAGCGCAAGGAAACAGACGAAAGAAATGGCAACCCACCCCCATACACATCTATATACATACACGTCCACACACGCAAATATACATACCCATACATCTCAATGTACACATATATATACACACACAGACACATACATATATACACATGCGCACAATTCACACTCTCTGCCTTTATTCTTTCCCATCGCCACCTCGCTACACATGGAATAACATCCCCCTCCCCCCTCATGTGTGCGAGGTAGCGCTAGGAAAAGACAACAAAGGCCCTATTCGTTCACACTCAGTCTCTAGCTGTCATGCAATAATGCAAGAGGTCACAGTGGTGCGCGTGATCTAGTGTATGCATAAAACCATTAGGAAAATGAAACACGATAAGCTCCCAAGTGCACTTTCGTGTAATGATCACATCTTCAGGGGAGATCAAGAATGAGAGAAGATGTAGAACAGTCAGTTGATATATAAGAAAGAGACGTAGCTAAGACGCTATTGGTAAACAAGCGGTACCGGATGGAGGTGTTTGGGTTTGGCAACATGCTTGTCAAAATTTTTATGATGTTGACAAGAAAGCGAACTTTTTACATATTTTGCCTGCAACAAAGCTATTCAGTTCGAACAGACCTTCACTAATATTAATGTTACAATTCTTTGCGTGTTTAAGAATAGAAGATTCATTGATATTTCTTATGGTAAAAGAGTTAGTTACTAACTGAATTAGCGTTACTCCAGTCAAATATCATTGAATCATCTATTATTAAATACACAAGGAATTGCAACATTGATACTGGTGAATGTCTACATAAATTGGATAACTTTGTTGTAGGTATCACTTGGGTTTCTGCACCCGAGAGCTGGCTGCTTGTGTGCCCCCGCCACGCAATACTCGGCAAGCTGCTGCATTTTCCGCGTTAGCGAGGTAGCGTTAAGAACAGAGGACTGAGCCTTTGAGGGGATATCCTCATTTGGCCCCCTTCTCTGTTCCTTCTTTAGGAAAACTAAAAACGAGATGGGAGGATTTCCAGTCTCCCACTCCCTTCCCTTTTAGTCGCCTTCTACACACGTAGGGAATACATGGGAAGTATTCTTTTTCCCCTATCCCCAGGGATATATATATATGTATATACATATATATATATATATATACATATGTATATATACATATACATATGTATATATATATATATATATATATATATATATATATATATATATATATATATATATATATATATATATATATATATATATATATATATATATATATATATATATACATATATATATATATGTACATATGTATATATATATATATATATATATATATATATATATATATATATATATATATATATATATATATATATACATATATATATATATATATATATATATATATATATATATATATATATATATATATATATATATATATATATATATATATATATACATATATATATATATATATACATATGTATATATATATATATGTATATATATATATATATATATATATATATATATATATATATATATATATATATATATATATATATATATATACATATATATATACATATATATATATATATATATATATATATATATATATATATATATATATATATATATATATATATGTGTGTGTGTGTGTGTGTGTGTGTGTGTGTGTGTGTGTCAAGCGATTTCATCTATTTCAAAAAATGCAAGTGTCACGACCAACGCAGGCAGGAAGTAATTGTTAATTTGGCTAGCTGATTATCTAGTTCATAATTAGCAGGTTGAAATTACTGGCAAAAGTGAGTTCAGGTGAAATCATATATCCCGAAATATTAGATTAATCTTAGATCCTTATGATCATTACGGTGATCACTGGGAAATGGTCATTAGCTGCAATGACACAGATAGAGAAAAGACGATATCACAACAGATGCTCAACGAATGATTAACGTTGGTCGATATGGAAATGACTGACACTGTTTGTGGTCCGTGTGTGTGTGTGTGTGAGTGTGTCAACAGGTGGCCTGGCGTTCACCCTTGCTGGCTCACCTGCCGCACCGTAAACAAACCTGGTGTTGATGACATCTGGTCTAAGTTTAATTAGAGTGTCGCTGATGACGTACGTTCGCTGGTGTACGTACGCGTCCGAAGGTTGGGTCAGTCCGCCTCTGCGCGTTACCAGACCCGGCCTGCGTGGTGGTCTGCTGTCATAACAGAAATTTACATATCTCACTGAGAGATCATGGGTCAACAGTGACGCCTTGCAAGGGGAAGGGACGAAAATGATCTAGCGAACCCACGAGGCGGAGAGATAACACAGGGCCAAGGTACAGATCGCCACTCACAATATTTCTTTCCTCGGTTTATCTTGGCCGCCGCCAGGGGGCCGCTGCGTGCGTACCCAGTAACTGGCACGTCTAAACAAAGCCCAGGCCGGGCCAGCCCCGTGCGCGCGCGCGCTGTGCTGCTGCTGCTGACGCCTGACTCACACAGGGGAGGAATAACCATGTGGTACACAAAGGATGAGGATAGGAGAGAGAGAGAGAGAGAGAGAGAGAGAGAGAGAGAGAGAGAGAGAGAGAGAGAGAGAGAGAGAGCCGAAGATGTGGCATCAAACACAAGTATTGCCAGGTGAAGGAGTGGACCATCATGGGTGTAGCGTCCACAGACGTGGGGATAAAATATTCAGCATACAGGCAGGTGACGGCCGCCCCCACCCCCGTGCTGTGTGATGGGCCGTGACACGAGCGGTCATGAGCATCTTCATGAGGTAACACACTCCGGAAGTAAGTGTTTGTCAGTCTCGAGCTGCTTAAACTATACAGTCTCAGCCTCACAGGGCATTTCCTGGGTGGGGCAGTGGTGAGTCATGGTGGTGGTGGAGGTGGTGGTGGTGGTAGTGGTGTGGTGGTGGTGGAGATAGTGGTGGTAGTGGTAAAGGTGGTGGTGGTGGAGATAGTGGTGGTAGTGGTAAAGATGGTGGTGTTAGTGGTGGAGATAGTGGTGGTAGTGGTAAAGGTGGTGGTGGTGGAGATAGTGGTGGTAGTGGTAAAGGTGGTAGTGGTGGAGATAGTGGTGGTAGTGGTAAAGGTGGTAGTGGTGGAGATAGTGGTGGTAGTGGTAAAGATGGTGGTGGTAGTGGTGGAGATAGTGGTGGTAGTGGTAAAGGTGGTAGTGGTGGAGATAGTGGTGGTAGTGGTAAAGATGGTGGTGTTAGTGGTGGAGATAGTGGTGGTAGTGGTAAAGGTGGTGGTGGTGGAGATAGTGGTGGTAGTGGTAAAGGTGGTGGTGGTGGAGATAGTGGTGGTAGTGATAAAGGTGGTGGTGGTGGAGATAGTGGTGGTAGTGGTAAAGGTGGTAGTGGTGGAGATAGTGGTGGTGGTGTTAATGGTAGTGGTACCAGGTGATGGAGGTAGTGGTGGTGGTGGTGGTGGTGATGTAAGTGTTCGTGCTGGCAGTATAGTGATGTGTGATAACTTTACCTGATGATGATGATGATGATGATGATGATGATGACGATGATGACGATCATCATCATCATCATCATGATGACTTTCCTCCACATAATGATGGTGAGCTGAGCAGCGCCAGGGGGTGTTTGAGTCACCACACACCAGAGTAATGTATTCATGTACCAGGTCAACTCCCGTCTGTCTCGTGGCCTCAGTGATCGAGGGCTGCAAGCGTTACAGGAACGAAAGCAGGAGTTACAGTTACAGTAGTACCACCGCACACACACACACACACACACACACACACACACACTCAAATCTGACCCAAGACTAACGTTACTGAAACTAATCAAGAAATCACATCGCAGAACAATGTCCCAGTCACCCACACAAACCATCATTCACTGTTCTAACCTCAGCCATACATGAATCCAGCCAACACCCTCCAGCCACCTTGGAAGGACGGTCTCTCCCACTAAACAAAACACCAACCATTCTAGTCGTCACGTACGACACACACACACACACACACACACACACACACACACACACACACATGACATTTACTACCCACATCGTTAACACCAACACAAAAGAACCGTGCATCCTAAACGACCTCCAAACATTAACTGGCATCATAGCTGGACGAGGGAGGGAAAAAAAAAAGTCTCTCAACATCTTACACAAACAATTCCTCTGCTCCACTCTAACTTACGCCTCACCCGCTTGATCATCCGATATTTTGAAAGCAAATGTAACAAAGCTGCAAACCACATGACACAGTGCGCCCTGAGGAATGACTGGCTGCCTGGCAACCACACACACAGGCATCACCTTCACCAGCAAACAAAAACCTTCACAATATAGTCCCACCTCAACATGCTCAGTGCTCACGTCTAACCACCAACCTCCAAGTCCAAATAAATCTTACCTCTGCCTCACACTTCAGTAACCTCTACTCACAGATCCTCTCCCCCACCCTCCTCCAGCCTCAAGAAATACAACACTGACAAAACACATACACAATGAAATAACCGGACATGCACTAAACAACCGACCTTCCAACTCAGTCTTAACCTTCATCTCACCAGGCATACACACATCAGAAACCACACTCTCCAGACAAGCACGAGTCTCATTCTCTCATCTACACTCCGGACATCATCCATCATCACAACACTACAAACACAATTTCAGTATATGCCAGACCTTTAATGTTCACACTGCCGTAAAGTAGGTAACCAGTGCTTACTGCTCAATTGCCCTTCGTTCTGTGTGAAGAGACGCACAACAAAGCATCACAGTATACACCAATATATATATATATATATATATATATATATATATATATATATATATATATATATATATATATATATATATATTCCCTGGGGATAGGGGAGAAAGAATACTTCCCACGTATTCCCTGCGTGTCGTAGAAGGCGACTAAAAGGGAAGGGAGCGGGGGGCTGGAAATCCTCCCCTTTCGTTTTTTTTTTCTTTTTAATTTTCCAAAAGAAGGAACAGAGAAGAGGGCCAGGTGAGGATATTCCCTCAAAGGCCCAGTCCTCTGTTCTTAACGCTACCTCGCTATTGCGGGAAATAGCGAAAAGTATGAAAAAAAAATATACATATATATATATATATATATATATATATATATATATATATATATATATATATATATATATATATATATATTGGGAAAGATCACAACTGAACGAGTGATTAAGCAACTTCTTTTAATCCACGAGGAAATGAAACACGATAAGTTCCCAAGTGCACTTTCGTGTAATAATCACATCATCAGGGGATATACAAGAAAGAAATATAGCAGTCAGTTGATATACAACGAAGGCACGTAGCTAGGACGCCATTTGGTAAACAAGTGACTACCCGGATGGAGGTCGGGTGCGTTCAAGTCCGGCAACATGCGTATTATAGATTAATTATGTGGATAAGAAAAGGAACTGTTTACAAATTTTATCAACAATGTTGTTGATAAAATTTGTAAACAGTTCCGTTTCTTGTCCACATGATCATTGAATATGCTTGAAGTTAAAAATCAACATTTCTCGATTTTTTTTTAAGATAATTTGGCTAATGAGAGAACTTCTCAACTGGCGCTGAAAAAGACCACAAACAAGTTATGAAAAGATGACATAGAACGATCTAAGGGCGAGAGTGTCGGTCGCATTTGACCTGTCTTCTCTCTCGTATAAAATTATATGTAGACAATACAAGTTCAGTCTTCCGTCCTTGATTTATAACTGATGATTTATCAACAGATTGATCGTATATTAATCGAGAATGATAATCGATTATTTGTGACGAGGCTAATATAACGTGACGGGGTAACAGAGGTGTAACAAACTCACTGTTATCTGATGCCTGACACACTAGGTACGTGCATTACAGGTTGAGTCACACGTATGTCCGTGGTTTCCCTAATCCTTTGTGACGTGGTCATGAGCGCACGGTGCGGCACACGACACCTCAAACTACCTCGTTAGCAGGTCGCTGATTCTCATCACCACAACTGCGTAGTTCAGAAGGGCGTAGTACGTAGGTGGCAGCACCAGGCTAGACACTGTCCTACCCAGGCTGGGAACGCTTCCTTCATTGGCTAGGTTAGGCTAGTCATCGTCTTACCCAGCACTGGTGGCTGGACACTAGCTCTTCCTTGCCTAGGCTAGGCTAGGCTAGGCTAGGCTACCCATTGTCCTACTCGGCACTCCGTGGGGAAGGGGGGGGGGGGGTGATGGATGTCAAGGCTAGGGGTCCCTTACTTTCACCAGGAGCTGACACGATCGGGGCCACCCTATCTCGCTGGGCTCCTTGATGAATCCCTGAGTCACTGGCTCGTCTTCTTGTGTTACATTCCCTGACTAAGTCACTCGCTTGGTTAACCTGGTCACTTAAGTCACTAACAACGGGTTGTGTCACGTAACTGATCAAGTCACAGACTGGAGTTGAGGCACTTGCCCAGCTCAGAAAAGCCCAGTTGAGGCACTTGCCCAGCTCAGAAGAGCCCAGTTGAGGCAATAATATTCCTTAGAATCCATCGTATCTTCATGTCTTTCTCTTGCCGTCACCAGCGGCGCAGTGGCCAGCATGTACTCACAATGTACACTGAAGACTGAACACCTGTGTCACACTACTTAACAAAGGTTAACACACGCTGCACACTGAACCTCCATATTTTCTTCACGATATTCAGAAATACCAAGAACTGGCAGGAAACAGTCAACAGATCCCTATGTCACCCTCATTCAAGTTTTATAGTTATGAAGTAGTACATTAGACTCGTATCTGTGTTGAATGACATATACCTTTACTTGTACTGTTGAACGATATGTACTGCAGTACCATTCAGCTGTACTTTAGCTTAATTCAACCCTGACATTAATGTTAACACCCAAGTAAGTGTTTAGCTTACAGAAGAAAATGTACAGTGGGTGTGCAATTTACACTAGTAAGGCAGCATGTCTTTCTTCATGCAGTATGTCTTGCACCATGCACGATGTCTTGCACCATGCACGATGTTTTGCACCATGCACGATGTCTTGCACCATGCACGAGGTCTTGCACCATGCACGATGTCTTGCATCATGCACGATGTCTTTCTACGGAGGAACTGCTTGGAGACATAGAGGGAGACATGATGAATAGAGATCGTATGTGTATCTATTTGAAGACAATACCAAGTTAATAAGAAAATTGGAAAATGAAAATGAGTGCATCATCCTACAAGGGGACCTGGGCAAACTTCGATACTGGTCAGTGTAAGGAGATGAGGACGTGACTGAGGACGTGGCTGAGCGACCGAAGGTCCCAGTGTAAATAGTAAACACCTGGGCCTAACCTACTGGAATGAATATGTGGTAGAAGTCTAGGGGTCGACAGAGGCCAGAGCTACACATCCAGAGATAACCAACGAAAATGATGGCTGAGTAAAGTGATCTAGTTTATAATGAGAGCTTGAAGGCTACATGACTGTCCAACATGGAGGAGAGAAGAGAGAGGGGTGATATGAAAATAGTCTTTTAAGTTCTTACATCAAGTGACTATGACGTTGAGGTAATCAGTTCCTTTCGAGGAGCTATACCAGAGTTACCAGAAGCTGGTCAAGGAGGATGTATAGGAATACCAGTTTAGTGTGAGGCTGGTGGATGGTTGGAAGGAGGTGGTGAACGCCAGCAACTTACAGAGATTTAGAATTCTTGATGGTACAGCGAGTGTGAAGCTTTCTCTCCGTAATGGACAAATAAATAAATACAAAAAGTTTCCTGAATTAGGTGAGTTACGTTACAGAGAAGTGGTATGGGCCTTAAATTTGTCCTCCATGGAAGAAAGATGAGTAATGGGTGACTTGATCAGAACCTTTAAGATTTTTTAAACCAGTGAAGAGAACAACTAGAGGTAATAGCATGGAGTGAATCGAGAAACTTGCTAGAAATAATATAAAGGAATCTTGTTTCTCATGGTATCGTGAATGTGGTACCGTGGATGTGGACAGTGGATGTGGACAGTGGATGTGGACAGTGGATGTGGACAGCATAAAGAAGTTGTATGATGGTAAAGAAAATTGAAGAGGTGGGGCCCCACGATAGGAGGAAAAAAAAGAACCTTTGAGAAGAATATTGTGGACAACTAATCATCCTAAACTGTTTCCATAAATTCATTAAGTGTAAATTGTCAGTTAAGGAGCAGCTCACCAGGCTACGGGGTTCCGAGGGAAGAATGATGTCAGGATATGTGAGGAAGAGATAGTTCAAAAGTGTGATTCTACAGCGTAGTCGTGGACAGCACAGCCGTGACTCCAGTGAGATGGAGCAGGGTGAAGGTTTGAGAAAGTATTCAGATATCTGGAGAAAACATCAATAAAACTCTAGAGTCTTGACCTTCGTAAGTCCTGATGCACTTGATGCACTTGACGAAGAACCTTGTTGTTCAGAATGTCACTGGACAAAGTTACAGTGCCAAAGAAGCGGAAGAAGACAAGCGTCATACCTGTCTCTAAAGATGAAGACGAAAAGGAAGCGCTTAATTATACACAGGTAGACGATTGTAGTCTGTAAGATACTGGAAAAGATAATCACAACACAAATGGATGACTTCCTGCGGAGGAGAAACTTTCTGAAGGACAACATGGCTTCAGTGACGGACCTCTCAGATTTCGACGAAAGAGTGAGCTCCACTTTGGACAAAATAGAAGGTTTGGTAAATTGTCCTTAATTGGACTGCCAGAAAACATTAAACACTGTGCCACGTGGGAGGCGAGTGAAGACCCTGAATCTTCGGGAACGAGTAACAAGAGAACTGCTTCTATGGGCTGAAGATCCTTCCAGTGGATGGGAACAATGGACGCACGTCAGACGCGTCCTCTCGAAATGGGCTAAAGTCACCAGCGGCGTGCTGCAGGGCACGGTTCTGAATGACTTTCGAGAATGATCGTAGTCATTCCTGGCCATGTCTGCGAACGATGCTACGGTAACGAAGCAGATAAAAAGACAGAAGGATTGCATCAACCTACAATGGGACCTAGACAAACTCCAAAGTTTGCATGATACATAGTTGATGAAAGTCATGGTTGGTTAGTGTTAAGTAATAAGGATGGGAGGCAGTGAAAGAAGACCTCAGTATGGATACTGTATCATAGGAAATATACTGTAGGGATGTGTGTGTGTGTGTGAAGGACTTAGGAATTGACAACGTCCTTAACCTGTTGCCAGACTTCCACATTAAGGGATCATCAAAGGAGACAAACTATCCACTGGCAAATATCAGCACAGTGCTCAAGTATACGGCTAATGACACATTCAGCAAACTGTTCACATCCTTCTTTATGTAGGATTATAATATGCTTCTCAGGTTTGGTCACCGCACTCAAAGAATGACAAAGAATTGATAGAGAAGGTTCAGAGGAGAACAATATAAACGGGACCAGAGTTAAGACAGCTGAGTGACAGGGAAACGCTAGAGGCTTTGAATTTGTCCATTAAGGAAGAAAGAAGAGTGAGAAGTGACCAGATCAAACCAGCTAAGAATCAACTTAGAATTTACTTTTTAAGAAAAAGACGTAAAAGGAAGTACTATGATAGTTGAGACAGTTTGAGATGGTGAGACAGTTTGAGAGAAGGGATCGTGCGAAAGTGAAACTCCCTCCCCGTGCAGAACAGGTGGGTAAATATGAATGATTTACATATATAGTTAAAGATCTTGAGGTACCAGCACTTGCCGCCAACCAGGGCTGGCAGGGACGTCGTAAAGGTTATCAAAGTCACTCCAACAGTACAAGTGATGAACTCGTGAAGTCTCTAGACCCTCAGACAGCTCACGGTCCAGGTGGTGTCTCGCCAGCCAGCGCGCCGGATCCTCTACAAACCATTGGTGATTTTCTTCAAAATTTTCCTCAGCGGAGGAAGTGTTCCAGCAGCGGCGTGAAAGACAGCCAACATTATGCCAATACTCGAGGATGGTAACAGAGAAGTAGGTCCGAATCCTGGTTGCAGCAGTCGGTCCACAGTCAACGTAACTGTTCATCCTCATCTCGGGTATATATATGTATGAATAGTGTAAATGAAATGGCCCTGATTAAGGCATTCAGCTGCCCGTGGCGTCTCCGTTAACATAAAGAAGCCCTTGAGTATAGGCCATTACCACTACCGGTCATAACCTACAAGATGATAGGGAAGATAATAATTAGGAGACACAAAATTCTTGACTGGAATCAACGACCTAAAAGGAAAACAACAAAGAATCAGAGGAAATCAACACAGACGAAAAAAGAATGGCTGCGGGGATTGTCTGATTTTGGACTACCAAAACACCTTCGATACGTTCCTCCACAGAAAGTGTTCAAGATGAACATTTAAGTTAGGGTCAAAGGAGGAAGAACATCTAGCTAGCTGGGAGAGACCCATCTCAAGCTGAGCGCGGGGTGACAGCTAGGGGTTCCACAGGGTTCATTGCTGGGGCCACTACCGCTCCTGATCTACGTAGATGATTTGCCAGACGAGGTGGATTCATATCGCCGTATGTTTGCTGATGATGCTCAAGCAATGAAGGAAGCATGAAGCAACAGTGGCCTCAGTATAATGCAAAACACTAGACAAGATGAAGTAGCGGCCGGACGAATGGCTAATGACATTTGATCCGGGGAAGCACAAAGTGATTATGATTGGCAGGGGTTAAACCGACCAGATGGTGAGTACTGTATTAGGGGACAGGCAGTTATAGACGCTGTACTGTGACATGGGCCCAAGTGAGACATAACATCACACCGAGCCTGTCACCAGCGCACGCAGCGTGTGAGGGTATCGTGAAGAAAGCAAAGTATACTTTGGTCACTCCCAAACCTCCCTTTAGGTGCCTAGGTTGGTAGATGTTCAGAAACAGACTTACGACGGACTAGGTTCGTCCTGAGCTGGATTATGAGGCGACGGTCTGGTGTTCTGACGAGAAGAGTGACACAGAGTTGCTAGAAAGGGTACGAGGGACCCCACCATGAATTGAGAGGAATGTTCTGCTGGGAGGTGAGGTAAGCTCCCAACCTGCTCATACCAGAAGAGAGAAGAGTTAGACAAGACGCGACAGCCACATATAGCTTTCCATGAGGCCATAACGACTTTAACATAGAAAGGTTCTGCGATATTAGACAAGAGTCTGGGAAGAGAATGCATGACAGAGGAGAACGAAAGGTCGTGAGGAAGAACACCTTCAGCAGCAGTGGATGATGGACTCCTGAAGCAAAGCTGAGGGAAGATGGAGTACCACTTCCACTGGCAGAGTTCACGGAACTGTACGACAAGATGATAGAGATGAGAGACCGGGGAGGCCCCATGTGTGTAAGATTCCCTTTCCTGTATCAATACATAAATAGGTAACATGTATACACATGTATACCCCTAGACACACACACACACGGGCCCTTATGGTGCAGTGATTAGCGTTACTGACTATGAGGCACCCCGGGCTCACATGGAGTGGAGCTGGTTTGGGTTCGAGTCCTGGGTGAAGGAGTCGATTACACTGAAGCACAAAGGACTAATAGAGAAGGTTTAGAGGAGAGCGACAAAGATAGTGTTATAATCAAGAGAGTCGGGGATGAGAGATGAGTAGAGGGTGACTTGATCACAGTTTTTGAGTGCTGAAACTAGTTTGATGACGTCAGCAGTGAACAGTTCTTCGAAATATATCAAGATAAAACTGTCAGACGACATAACATTGAAATCAAGCAAGAGAGTTGTGAGAAAAGATGCCAAATGGCAATTGTGTGGTATGAGAACAGCAGATGAATGGAATACACAGATGCTTCAACACTTGTATGACTGCAGGGAATATTCTAGAGATGGAGGTCCCACGACTGTAGAAGTTCCTCCTCATACCTTACAAATATGTAGTAACAGCAAGTAAACACACACACACACACACACACACACACACACACACACACACACACACACACACACACACACACACACACATATGAAACATTAACACAAACATGAAACATAGACATAAACATGAATCATAAACACAAACATGAAGCAAACATAAACGTGAAACATATACACAAACATGAATCATAAACACAAACATGATATATAATGACAAACCATAAAAACAAACCACAAACCACAAACCACACATAACAAACCACAAACCACAAACCACACATAACAAACCACAAACCACAAACCACACATCACAAACCACAAACCACACATCACAAACCACAAACCACAAACCACACATCACAAACCACAAACCACACATCACAAACCACAAACCACAAAACCACACATCACAAACCACAAACCACAAACCACACATCACAAACCACAAACCACACATCACAAACCACAAACAACAAACCACACATCACAAACCACAAACCACAAACCACACATCACAAACCACAAACCACAAACCACACATAACAAACCACAAACCACACATAACAAACCACAAACCACAAACCACACATCACAAACCACAAACCACAAACCACACATCACAAACCACAAACCACACATCACAAACCACAAACAACAAACCACACATAACAAACCACAAACCACAAAACCACACATCACAAACCACAAACCACAAACCACACATCACAAACCACAAACCACACATCACAAACCACAAACAACAAACCACACATCACAAACCACAAACCACAAACCACACATCACAAACCACAAACCACAAACCACACATAACAAACCACAAACCACACATAACAAACCACAAACCACAAACCACACATCACAAACCACAAACCACACATAACAAACCACAAACCACAAACCACACATCACAAACCACAAACCACAAACCACACATCACAAACCACAAACCACACATCACAAACCACAAACCACAAACCACAAACCACACATCATAAACCACAAACCACAAACCACGCATAACAAACCACAAACCACAAACCACACATCACAAACCACAAACCACACATCACAAACCACAAACCACAAACCACACATAACAAACCACAAACCACAAACCACACATCACAAACCACAAACCACACACCACAAACCACACATCACAAACCACAAACAACACATAACAAACCACAAACCACAAACCACACATCACAAACCACAAACCACGAACCACACATCACAAACTACAAACCACAAACCACACATCACAAACCACAAACCACAAACCACACATAACAAATCACAAACCACACATAACAAACCACAAACCACAAACCACACATCAAAAACCACACACCACAAACCACAAACCACAAACCACACATTTCAAACCACAAACCATAAACCACACATCAAAAACCACAAACCACAAACCACACATTTCAAACCACAAACCACAAACCACAAACCACACATCAAAAACCACAAACCACAAACAACACATTTCAAACCACAAACCACAAACCACACATCAAAAACCACAAACCGCAAACCACACATCAAAAACCACAAACCACAAACCACACATCACAAACCACAAGCCACAAACCATAAGCCACACCCCACAAACAACACATAACAAACCACAAACCACAAACCACACATAACAAACCACAAACCACAAACCACACATCACAAACCACAAACCACACACCACAAACCACACATCACAAACCACAAACAACACATAACAAACCACAAACCACAAACCACACATCACAAACCACAAACCACGAACCACACATCACAAACTACAAACCACAAACCACACATCACAAACCACAAACCACAAACCACACATAACAAATCACAAACCACACATAACAAACCACAAACCACAAACCACACATCAAAAACCACACACCACAAACCACAAACCACAAACCACACATTTCAAACCACAAACCATAAACCACACATCAAAAACCACAAACCACAAACCACACATTTCAAACCACAAACCACAAACCACAAACCACACATCAAAAACCACAAACCACAAACCACACATTTCAAACCACAAACCACAAACCACACATCAAAAACCACAAACCGCAAACCACACATCAAAAACCACAAACCACAAACCACACATCACAAACCACAAGCCACAAACCATAAGCCACACCCCACAAACTACAAACCACACACCACAAACCACAAACCACACACCACAAACCACACACCACAAACCATAAACCACACACCACAAACCACACATCACAAACCACAAGTCACAAACCACGAGCCACACACCACAAACCACAAACCACACACCACAAACCACACACCGCAAACCACACATCACAAACCACAAGCCACAAACCACGAGCCACACACCACAAACCACAAACCACACACCACAAACCACACACCACAAACCACACATAAGGCTTAAACAAAGATCCAGAACATCCAAGACAAATAGCAAACACAGACAAACACAAGAAACACAGTTTAGCGGTTAGCGTTGCTGACCCAGGCGTATTTATCAGCCGCTCGGAGTCGAGCCATAGGTTTAATTCCGGGTTGTGGCAGTCGGCCCACAGTCAAACCCAGCTGTTCATCCTCACCACAAAGTGTCATCGATAAACTGTGTAGCTGTCATACGCAGGGCACATGTCTTGGTTAGATATCAACAGTAGACATTTCCCGGCCGAGTGTGACATTCCAGGGTCCACTTTGTTAACAGTGCTATAATGCTGTGGTGGTGGTAGTGTGTGGCAGACGACCACCAGCCAGGGAGGCACCATCGCCTGCTGTGGGAGGAGGGTGTCTTGTGAGCCAGCACCGCGGCCTTTGTTACGTACCCAGTTTCACGACCAGATTTCTGTGTTATTTTTTCTGTTCCTTTCCTCTTCCACATTTGGAGCGCTAGCACTCAAGCTCACTCCCACACATCCATCTCTTATACACAATATTTGAGAACATACAGTTCGCACACATCCTTGTCTCTTTATCTATTCCCTCCACCGGTCAGGAAGGGGTTGGGCGGATCCCAGGGCCCACTTGACTGCTATCATGCGATTGTGAGGCATCCCACTTCCATCCCCACAGCTCCTAGACCTGGCTCTTCTTCTATCCACTTCGGCAACATCCGCGGCCTGGATTCTAACATCCCCCCTTGTGGAACACCACCGTCAGATTACCTCCTCTCATGATCTTTACTTCTCTGTGAATTCCAATTGTCCAAGCCAGCTTCTCCTCTGTACTATCAGGTCTCAGGCTCTAATCTCTGTCATCATAGCCGCTCCAAGAGTAGAACTTATGCCCACTGTAATGCAAGAACTGCTACTGCTCGCTGCCTGTACCCTGAGTCTCCTAACTCATGTGCCATCTGGCTCAAGATCTCTCTACCTTCTGTTAACTTCCTCTTATGCTTCGCGTAAACCCCCCCTCACCCCCTTCCTCCCTCTCTTCCTCATGCTATATACAACTCTCCACCTCTTTACCTTCTTGCCACGAAGCTCTGCTTTCCTCACACCCAGGAGCTGAAGTCTTCAGTGTACATGACAGAGATTAGTTAGGCTCTAACCAGGACGATCCTAGTGGTGCCCGAGGCCTCTTCTCTTCCTCTCCTTCACGATCTGGAACAATTGATCATACATCATGCCCGGGCTCACGACCCTGGCGATCACTCTTCTACAACACTTCACGTCTTTTTTTACCACTGCTCATAAACCGTTCCCGGGCTAAGAAACAAATCTTGTGAGAGCCGACTAAACGACTTGAGTCTCTTTAACTAAAGAGAAGAGAAGGTTAAGAGGTGATCTAACACAGGTGTTCTTGATCGATCAAGTGACTTAAGACTTGATTCGTCTGATTTCATCTGCAGTGATGGATACAAACTCGTGAACAAACGTTTGAACTCGCATGAGGCGAAGTACTTTTTCTTCAACGGGATTGTTAACACATGGAGTGATTACCAGTTAGAGTGGTAGAAAGCTGTACGACTGATACGTTTAACAGCTGATTTGATAAATATTTCTCTTCGGTCCACAACTTACAGCATTTGCGCCTCTTTAGTCACATTAAGAGTTGTCAGATTATTCACTTCAAATTACCCACATGTCTTATATTCTTATCACACTAACCTGTGAGTTTTGTCATATCTTCTCTATTGCAAACAGCCTTGAAAAGACCTAATGATCTGTTGCTATCTGAAGTCCTTTACATATATATATATATATATATATATATCATACAAACTTCCAACAGCCAGGATCGAACCCGGGACCCCTGTGCAAGAGGCGGGAATGCTACCCGCTAGGCTATGGGCCTGGCTAATAGGAAATAACTATTCGAATACTTTGTACTCGAATACCCCTCGTCACACGTTGATGAGCAACGGGGTCTACAGCGGTCATTTCCCAGCAAGCGCACATAGCCAGCTGATAGCATTTTACCGAACGTAACTGTACAACGCGCAGGCCCCGATCACACAAAATCTTTTTCACTCCATCTTTCCACCTCCAATTTGGTCTCCCACTTCTCCTCGTTCCCTCCACCTCCGACACATATATCCTCTTGGTCAATCTTTCCTCACTCATTCTCTCCATGTGACCAAACCATTTCAAAACACCCTCTTCTGTTCTCTCAACCACACTCTTTTTATTACCACACATCTCTCTTACCCTATTATTACTTACTCGATGAAACCACCTCACACCACATATTGTCCTCAAACATCTCATTTCGAGCACATCAACCCTCCTGCGCACAACTCTAGCCATAGCCCACGCCTCATAACCATACAAGATTGTTGGAGCCACTATTCCTTCAAACATACCCACCTTTGCTTTTCGAGATAATGTTCTCGACTTCCACACACCTTTCAATGCTCCCAGAATTTTCGCCCCCTCCCCCACTCTATGATTCACTTCCGCTTCCATGGTTCCATCCGCTGCCAGATCCTCTCCCAGATATCTAAAACACTTTACTTCCTCCAGTTTTTCTCCATTCAAACTTACCTCCCAATTGACTTGACCCTCAACCCTACTGTACCTAATAACCTTGCTCTTATTCACATTTACTCTTAACTTTCTTCTTTCACACACTTTACCAAACTCAGTCACCAGCTTCTGCAGTTTCTCACATGAATCAGCCATCAGCGCTGTATCATCAGCGAACAACAACTGACTCAATTCCCAAGCTCTCTCATCCACAACAGACTGCATACTTGCCCCTCTTTCCAAAACTCTTGCATTCACCTCCCTAACAACCCCATCCATAAACAAATTAAACAACCATGGAGACATCACACACCCCTGCCGCAAACCTACATTCACTGAGAACCAATCACTTTCCTCTCTTCCTACACGTACACATGCCTTACATCCTCGATAAAAACTTTTCACTGCTTCTAACAACTTGCCTCCCACACCATATACTCTTAATACCTTCCACAGAGCATCTCTATCAACTCTATCATATGCCTTCTCCAGATCCATAAATGCTACATACAAATCCATTTGCTTTCCTAAGTATTTCTCACATACATTCTTCAAAGCAAACACCTGATCCACACATCCTCTACCACTTCTGAAACCACACTGCTCTTCCCCAATCTGATGCTCTGTACATGCCTTCACCCTCTCAATCAATACCCTCTCATATAATTTCCTAGGAATAGTCAACAAACTTATACCTCCGTAATTTGAGCACTCACTCTTATCCCCTTTGCCTTTGTACAATGGCACTATGCAAGCATTTCGCCAATCCTGGAGGCACCTCACCATGAGTCATACATACATTAGATAACCTTACCAACCAATCAACAATACAGTCACCCCTTTTTTTAATAAATTCCACTGCAATACCACCCAAACCCGCTGCCTTACCGGCTTTCATCTTCCGCAAAGCTTTTACTACCTCTTCTCTGTTTACCAAATCATTTTCCCTGACCCTCTCACTTTGCACACCACCTCGACCAAAACACCCTATATCTGCCACTCTATCATCAAGCACATTCAACAGACCTTCAAAACATGTGATTGTCCAATTACATGGACAATCACATGTTTACCAAATGACGTCCTAGCTTCGTCTCTTCAATGTATATCGACTGACTGTTATATTTCTCTCTTGGGTCTCCCCTGATGATGTGATTATTGCACGAAAGAGCACATGGGACCTTATCGTGTTTCATTTTCCCCGTGTACTCATAGGAATATCTTGATCACGCGCAAAATTGTGATCCTTTCCATATATATATATATATATATATATACATTTATATATATATATATATATATATATATATATATATATATACGAATAAAGTGTATATGAACGCGCACCTTCATAGAACATACAAAGCTCCATCAGCCAGGATCGAACCTGGGACCCCTTGTGCAAGAGGCAGGCATGCTAACCGCTAGGCTAAGGGACTGTATAATAGGAAACAGCTATTCGAAATACTAAGTACTCGAATACCCTTCGTCTCACTATGGTGAGCAACGGGGTCTATCGGTTGTTTCCGAACAGAACACATAGCCAGCTGAGAGCGTTTTACCGTTTTACACTTTATTCGTATTCATATAACTCCGCGTTGTACAGTCAGGTTCGGTAAAACGCTATCAGCTGGCTATGTGTTCTGTTCGGAAACAACCGATAGGCCCCGTTGCTCACCATAGTGAGACGAAGGGTATTCGAGTACTTAGTATTTCGAATAGTTGTTTCCTATTATACAGTCCCTTAGCCTAGCGGTTAGCATGCCTGCCTCTTGCACAAGGGGTTCCAGGTTCGATCCTGGCTGATGGAGCTATGTATGATATGTATATATATATATATACATATATATATATATGTATATATATATATATATATATATATATATATATATATATATATATATATATATATGATATCGTGTTAATAAGAAGGCCTTGATTAGGGCACTCGGTTGACTGTGTCGTCTCGGCTAACATAAAAGTAATGTGTCACAAAGACACACTGGCAAAACTAAACACATATGGAGAGTGTTTGTGGGAGTGGAACACTAGCGTTGGTCGTGGAGTGTGTGTGTGTGTGTGTGTGTGTGTTGGGGGGGGGAGGGCCTTGAACCAGCTCCAGGCATCCGCTTTGTGGTGTGTGTGTGTGTGTGTATGTGTGTGTGTGTGTGTGTGTCGGGGGGGGGGGGGGGTTGTCCTTCTAACAGTCCTAGGCACCTACTTTGTGGTGTGTGGGAGTCCTTCTAACAATCCTAGGCACCTGCTTTAAGGTGTGTGGGGAAGCCCTGAACCAGCCCTAGGTAGCTGTTGTGTTGTGTATAGAAGGCTCTGATCCATCCTTAGAAACCTGCAGTTTCGTGTATAAAGGACCCTGACCTGCCCTTAGATACCCTCTAGATGGGGTGAGGAGGGCCCTGGCCTGGCCCTAGGCACCTGGTGGATGGTCTGTGGAGGGCCCTGACCTGGCCCTAGGCACCTGGTGGATGGTGTGTGGAGGTCCCTGACCTGGCCCTAGGCACATGCTGGGTGGGGTATGGAGGGCCCTGACCTGGCCCTAGGCACCTGGTGGATTGTGTGTGGAGGCACCTGAACTGGCCCTAGTCACCTGCTGAGTGAGGTATAGTGGGTCTTGACTTGGCCCTAGGCACATGATGGGTGGTGTGTGGAGGGCCCTGACCTGGCCCTAGGCACATGCTGGGTGGGGTATGGAGGGAACTGATCTGGCCCTAGGCATCTGCTAGGTGGGGTGTGGAATGCCCTGACCTGGCCCTAGGCACCTGCTAGGTGGGGTGTGGAGGGTTTCTGACCTGGCCCGTGGTACCTGTTTCGATCGGGTAAGGAGGGCCCTGACCTGGCCCTAGGCACCTGCTGGGTGGTGTGTGGCACTATCGGCGCCACCAAACCTCCTGGGGAGGTTGCCGGTCGCCCTGGCGTTAACAAGGCTCAACAAGATCATAATTACGTGGTCTCTCTCTAGCCACAACTGCTCTCTCCCTCTCCCTCCCCCTCTCATCCCCCGCCCTCCCTCTCCCATCCCCACCCTGTCTCCTCCTCCCCTCCCTTCCTCCCTCCCTCGAACGCCTCCAGCTTCCCCTTCCCCTCCCAGGAGAGCTCTACCCTCCCAGCTGAGGCTCATGGGTATTGTGGGTGTCTGTGTCAATAGCCTCACCCAGGAAACCGACGCGACCACGACTGAATGTTACGTCTCAGGTCGTGTGAGGGAGGAGGTCTGATGGAGATGTGGTGGTGGTGTTGGTGAACAAAGTGGTGGAGAAGGGGAGAGTTGGAGAGGGAGAACGAGAAAGAGAGAGGTCGGGGGGGGGGGGGGGTGGAAGGTGTTGGTGCCAGACGTAGGGGCAGCGGGAGTGGCGTCCGTGGACTAGTTTAGCAGGAGGGTTGTAGTTGTGGACCCGTGGGTCCAGCGGAGGTGGTGTGTGGTGGGGCGACCAGGGCACAACCACGGCCACGCTGCTCCTCAACCACGCCCTCGTGATGCCCCAGCCAGCCGGGAGGACCTCACAGTACAGCTAGCCGCCTGGGCCACACCAGCAGTAGGGAGGCCCCCCGACCTGCCTTCCCGACCGTGTCACTAGTGAGAACCCTCGCCACTCACCTCACTCTCTGGCTGCAGAACCTCACCCTAATCCTCAAGGTTCACTGTGTGCTGCCTGCAGTGGGGTCCTCCAGCCTCTAAACCTACCCGTATATACGACCTCCTCACTGTCTGATTCTGAGTCTTTGGCCGTTTGCAAATATCTGTTGGGAGAGGAATGAAAGTCTTGAGGTCTCACGTTCTTATTGACGTTCTTGCGTCACCTCACGAGAACCCTTGATTAGTTTACGTCTAACGCCTTTGTTTACAGTGGAGTGCCACCGTTGGTACACGGGGTGTGTGTATACTATGTGAAGTGTCACGTGTGAAAGTCTGTTGAACCCTTGTTTACACTGGACAGTCTCAAGGAAAGACCCTCCAGAATCTGTTTACAGTAGTGTGCCACGTGTGAGACAACCCCCTCACGTCTTTGTTTACTCTGGAGTGCCACCTACTACTGAGAGCTCCTCTTTCCAGGCAGGACCATGGCCGTCTCTCTCTGGCTGACGGCGACGCTGCTGGAGGTGCTGGCTCTCGCGCTGGTGTGTGACGTACCTGTGGGGTTAGCGCTCCCTCGATACGCCAGGGATGACCCTTATGCCCACCACCGCTCCGGCCACGCCGCCACCTCCGGCCCTCTGGAGAGGACGCAGACCATCCCACCCATAGAAATAAATCCTGCTCCAGATCTCAACGTCTCCACGCCAGCACCCAGGCTCGGCTCCTCCCTGCACGCTGTAAGGCCGACCACAGGTTCTTGGTGATCACTGTTGTGCTTCACTGTATGGTTGTGCTTCACTATGTAATGTGCTTCACTATGTAGTTGTGCTTCACTGTGTAGTTATGCTTCACTGTGTAGTTGTGCTTCACGGTATAGTTGTGCTTTACTGTGTAGTTGTGCTCCACTGTGTAGTTATGCTTCACTGTGTAGATGTGCTTCACTGTGTAGTTATGCTTCACTGTGTTGATGTGCTTCACTGTGTAGTTGTGCTCCACTGTGTAGTTGTGCTTCATTGTGTAGTTATGCTTCACTGTGTTGTTGTGCTCCACTGTATAGTTGTGCTTCACTGTGTAGTTATGCTTCACTGTGTAGTTGTGCTTCACTGTGTAGTTGTGCTCCACTGTGTAGTTATGCTTCACTGTGTAGATGTGCTTCACTGTGTAGTTATGCTTCACTGTGTTGATGTGCTTCACTGTGTAGTTGTGCTCCACTGTGTAGTTGTGCTTCATTGTGTAGTTATGCTTCACTGTGTTGTTGTGCTCCACTGTATAGTTGTGCTTCACTGTGTAGTTATGCTTCACTGTGTAGTTGTGCTTCACTGTGTAGTTGTGCTTCACTGTGTAGTTGTGCTTCACTGTGTTGTTGTGCTCCACTGTATAGTTGTGCTTCACTGTGTAGTTATGCTTCACTGTGTAGTTGTGCTTCACTGTGTAGTTGTGCTTCACTGTGTAGTTGTGCTCCACTGTATAGTTGTGCTTCACTGTGTAGTTATGCTTCACTGTGTTGTTGTGCTCCACTGTATAGCCTCACTGTATAGTTGTGCTTCACTGTGTAGTTGTGCGCCACTGTGTGGTTATGCTTCACTGTGTAGTTGTGCTTCACTGTGTAGTTGTGCTCCACTGTATAGCTTCACTGTATAGTTGTGCTTCACTGTGTAAAGTGCTTCACTGTGTAGTTGTGCTTCACTGTGTAGTTGTGCTCCACTGTGTAGTTATGCTTCACTGTGTAGATGTGCTTCACTGTGTAGTTATGCTTCACTGTGTAGTTGTGCTTCACTGTGTAGTTGTGCTCCACTGTGTAGTTATGCTCCACTGTGTAGTTGTGCTTCACTGTGTAGTTATGCTTCACTGTGTAGTTGTGCTTCACTGTGTAGTTGTGCTTCACTGTGTAGTTGTGCTCCACTGTGTAGTTATGCTTCACTGTGTAGATGTGCTTCACTGTGTAGTTATGCTTCACAGTGTAGTTGTGCTCCACTGTGTAGTTGTGCTTCACTGTGTAGTTATGCTTCACTCTGTAGTTGTGCTTCACTGTGTAGTTATGCTTCACTGTGTAGTTGTGCTTCACTCTGTAGTTGTGCTTCACTCTGTAGTTGTGTTTCACTGTGTAATTGTGCTTCACTGTGTAGTTGTGCTTCACTGTGTAGTTATGCTTCACTGTGTAGTTGTGCTTCACTGTGTAGTTGTGTTTCACTGTGTAGTTGTGCTTCACTGTGTAGTTATGCCTCACTCTGTAGTTGTGCTTCACTGTGTAGTTGTGCTCCACTGTGTAGTTGTGCTTCACTCTGTAGTTGTGTTTCACTGTGTAGTTGTGCTCCACTGTGTAATTTGCTTTTTGTTAACCTCATAACATTTTTCAGCTTAATTTTGTTCACTAAGTTGTGAACATATTAATTTGCACAACATGGCTGGAACCTGCACGAATCTTAATAAACTTTAGCACACTGTCTAACAAACTTTGGAACTTTGGCACAGCTTTGGATGAAACTTCGCCAGACGATCATGAATAACAGTTTTCGACAAAGTTTTGAATATTTTGAGTAAACATTTGCACGGTTCTGAACATTTTGTAAAACAAAATCAGACACGATATGGTACGTAGATGTTGTCTGAGAGATGATTGTGATGTGTGCAGGTAACCCTGGCGAATTGATAGAGCGCTCCCATGCTCATCCTATGAGCGGTAGCGGAAACGGATTACATGGGTCACAAAGGGTTGTAATCAGACCCCAGTGGGTTGATATTACATAGGACATTACAGTTCATAACGGGTATTTCAGCACACACATTACATAGTTTCATATGGTCAGTTTTACCGACTAGATACAACAGATGGATACAAACTTAACATGTCAGGTATTTTGTTGTTAAGACTAAGGTATTGTGACATTTCTTGCAGCGTTTGTTTAAACCTATCCACAAAAGGCTACATATTTTTCCCACAGTGTAAGATATAGTGTTCCACTTTATGTCCAAATCTTTGGCTAGAGATCTGTCTATAAGAAAGGGTTTAGTTTTACACAATATTAATGCAAGATTTTCTTCGGAGTTTACACAAGACCGCTACACAATATGAGGTAGAGTCCTACTTTTACACACACTGACATTTACAATATATATTTTTACGCTCACAAACATTTCGTGAATATCACTTCTATATTATGACACTTTTATTGTGTTGTATTTACACACACACACACACACACACACACACACACACACACACAGACACACACACACACATACACACACACACACACCCACACACACACACACACACACACACACACACACACACCCCACACACACACACACACACACACACACACACACACACACACACACACATATATATATATATATATATATATATATATATATATATATATATATATATATATATATATATAATGATACTTTATACTGTCATATTAACAAAACAAAACAATACACTTACATTTACACAATTCACTTACTAATATATTTACACAATGATTTACATAAAGTGACCTACTTATACAGAGATGGAGTGGCATGCTTATAAAATGATACATCTGCACTTTTAAACAATATGAAAGAAAACGAAAACATAATAACATACAACACAACTTAAACCTAGTCATAAACAGATCTATTAATTTGCACAAGGTTACGTTCACAAATACTCTCCTACAGACGGTTTATATCATACAAATTACACTGTGTCACAAAACTTTTTACATTTGGTCGAGGTATGTGTGTGTGTGTGTGTGTGTGTGTGTGTGTGTGTGTGTGTGTGTGTGTGTGTGTGTGTGTGTGTGTGTGTGTGTGTTATAATCATTATCATTTGTATGTTACGGGGAGAAAGTTTTACACTTGTGTTCCCTGCCCCTTAACCTTGTATATAAGTTCCATGTCTTTACTTTTTTGTGTGTATAAACACCACACACACACACACACACACACACACACACACACACACACACACACACACACACATACATACCTCGGCTAAAGCCAAATACTCATTTACAGACCAGCTCTGTAAGAAGGATAAACACCTGGGTTGAGTGTGGGCCGGCCCATGTTGACTCAGGGTCAGTTCAGTAACACTAAACATTATACCATGAGTGTGTGTGTGTGTGTGTGTGTGTGTGTGTGTGTGTGTGTGTGTGAGTGTGTGTGTGTGTGTGTGTGTGTGTGTGTGTGTGTGTGTGTGTATACCACACATTCTTTAGTGGCAACGTTGGTTTAGGTCGGCTGTGTGTCTGTATATAGGTGTATGTTAAGGTGGATAAGTATGTACAGTGGGATATAGCACTTCTGTACTAATGTTCACAGCTTCACACAGTCTGGTACCTTGAAGTACTCTGACGACTGTACGTACTACGTCATTCGTCACACCTTTCCAACGTACGTTCAGTTCAGGTCCGTTGTACTCTGGGAGGCTTTGCAACGGCACCCCCCATTTTCTGTTAATGCATCAAATTTACTGTACTTTAGTCTGCTCTGTGTAGTTATGTACAGAGCTTGTATGATGGTGTTGTCTTTTTCTTCCTGTCTTTTCGCTCTTATTTTCCAAAAAATTTATAGATTATTTCTTTCACTGTTCCGAAATGAACGCGAGTTGTTCAAATATCTTTTTTGTTCTTCTATAACATGGTTGCTGTAAATCTCTGGCTCCTTTCTCTCTTCTTGATATTCTTCCACACACCATCAAATGAGTCACATAAATCACAACTTGATCACTACTGAAGACTCTTGCCATTACTTAATGGTACATTTTTTGTCCTACATCTGAAATAAAAAAACACTGTCCAAACTCATTTAGATTTACTCTCAGTTATAGAAATAACATTATTTCACCTTCTGTCGAACTGAGTTGATTAGAAGGTTATGGACAAGCCTCATAAAGATGTGTACCAGGGAATATTGTAAGCCAGGTAGACCATCTTAGTCCAGTGATGTCAACTTTGTGTTTACTATTGCCAACTATTGTAAGCGACCTGACACTCAAACTTGAGAGAGGCAATATGATATGTTTACTTTGCTAAATTATCATTACATTATTTTTTTCCCTCTTCAAATCGTACATAAGCTGTTTCAGTAAAGTGTCATAAGTTCAAATGTTCGCTGGCATTTCGAGATATTTTTATGAAATCTGATGAGATATTTCCTGTGACGTCACACGCGCAATGTAAACACAGCGGGCACACACAAGTGATGGCCGACGGCAGGACCGCCCTGACTGCATATGACTTCCTTTTTTTTAGCGGATATTTTAGAATGCGTTCAGGTTACTGTACTCAAGGATGCTGCCACTGGAGGATACTCGTTTAAGTTTTCGGCATCTAACCGGCACACTATAACGCCCTAAGCTAAGCTAGACTAGGCTAAGCTAGGCTTCGAGGGCGTTTTATAACGAACGACGAATTTTAGCGCAATGACAAAATCCTGATGCTTACCAGATGTGCGGCTTTATGTAGCGCAGCTGGGTCATGTTGTGTGTGTGTGTGTGTGTGTGTGTGTGTGTGTGTGTGTTTTACTCTCATGTTTCGTGTTTCCTTGTCTCTTAACTATGTTTTATGTTCCGTGTCTTCACTTCTACGTATGCATCCTCACACAAACATCCCATCCTCAGCCACGTACCTATTTATCGACCAGCCACTAGAAGAGGATGAACAGCTGTGTTTAGCTGTGGGCCATCCGTCGCGTTGAGGATTCGAACTCATGCGGGCCATACCCCAGGCAGCCTCGTACTGAGTAATGGTCAGGATTGCTATCCATTACATCTCAAAGGCCCGTGTGTGAATGTTTGATGGTGTGTTAAGATTATCCACGTAACAAGGTTGGCATGGTGTCTTATCAGTGACACACTGTTGTCTGTAATGTCAGTCTTGACACATGGGTTTGCCCCTGAATGTGTAAGTGCATTTACGAGGACGTCTGTATGAACGTATGATTTGCGGTAACTAACTCATTTGTAGATACGAATCTTGATAATATAGGTATAATAGTAGTGTCATATGTCTGGTATTTGAATTCCATCTGAAAAGATGACAAGTTTGATCTGAAGTCTTAGAATCCTTGATTGATTTTCTTTTAGTATAATGAAGTATGTCCCTCACCTTTCCACACAATCTGATGTTGTATAAACATCTACACAATTCTAAACACTGTGTAACTCAGTTTTGAACGCGAAATGGTTCATGGACCTTGTCTGAGAGGATTACCAGACACCTACCTTAGATACTGAATTAGATTTACAAAATGTTGACGCAAGATTTTTCTACGGAGTTTACACAAGACTGACACAGTGGAAGGTAAATAACCGACTTTTGCACAGACTGACGTTTACAAGATGTGCCGCTCACACAGTATCACCTCACGTACACTACCACTCTCTCTTTACTTCATACTCTCTTCAGTTCCATATCGACGACTCGTGCAGCACTGCCAATGTTTTCAGGAGCGATAGTGAGTTTGGAACCCAGAGAAATACATCACCAAAAAGGTTAGACTTATGAAAACAAATGACTACTATAATAAGTTCAGTTTACCATAGTACAGCAACCTATGGATGATGATGCATTGTTCGGCATAGGGCCTACAGTATGAATACAACCAATGATAAATGTGATTAATCTTCTCAATATAGTACTCATAAACGTAGTCACTGAGAATGCCATTGTCCCCGCTCAGAAGTCCGTTTTCTGTTACGAGTCTTGCGTTGCTCTGGTAATATTGCTCGATTTGCCGCCATCATTTTAAAAGAAACACAACGCAAAGTAAGCCTCGACACCCCTCTTATGTAGTTCAGTACCCGGTGCATCATGGGACACTGAACTCGAAAAAACAATGACTATTGCATTGAAAACTGTTTGTAATCGCCACAGAATATTTATGGAGTATATATTAGATAATGTGTACGCTCTGCCAGCCGCACGTACACACTCCTTGGTGACGTCAGAGTCAGGAAAATGTAAACAAACTTAGATTAATGTCAGTACTGCCATACCGGAGTGCAACACACGAACCATCTTTGTATAAGCCTGCAAGTAAATACATTTAAACATTAAGATTACTGCTTAGAATTATGAACTCATTTTCATGATATTTAACGTCGCTGCCTTAGTAAACTTACGGCCTTTGAGTTGAACCTTAAGCATCGGGTCAAAGGTCAGGAAACCAAGCAATATTAACAGAAACAACGTCTACATAATGAACCCAGTGTCATGAGACCATGGTAAATTATTTGAGTTATGCACCAAATTATCTATAATGCACGACACTAGCTGTGTTTGTTCGTCACATGAATGTGTTCTAAGGCGAGAAAACTCCCAGGACAAAGACTTGAATTAGGATCAGGTTCAAGTTGCTGGGTTACTTGAACTCTCTGTAATCCTAGTTGGATATTTCGTTAACATTCTATATCAATATATCTATAAGTCTATCATCGATTCTCTGTTTTCTTCTTGACTATAATCTATGTAAGCGGATGTTCCTCCATGATCATAACAATGATTTTACTATTTGTACTTCTTTTCTTCCACGTCCTTCCATGTCTTTTTTTTTTTTTTTTGATTTTATTTTTCAGACAGCCCAGTCGTTGGGCAGTCAGGCCTCCTGTTGTCTGTCCTTCTCATGTAAACTCATGTAAACTCATATCACGACCCTCATCATCCACTGTAACGTCTGCAGGTGAAGTTCATGCAGCAGTTTGGCTACGTTCCTAAGGGAGACAAGGACGTTGATCTGCTCTTCACCTCCCAGTCGCTGGAAGAGGCCATCAAGCGGATGCAGAAGTTCGGAAACATCCCACAGACGGGCGTCATTGACAACGCTACCATAGAGGTGAGAGAGAGAGAGAGAGAGAGAGAGAGAGAGAGAGAGAGAGAGAGAGAGAGAGAGAGAGAGAGAGAGAGAGAGAGAGAGAGAGATGACATCACAGAATATTATATTACGTGAATCCCAACACTGAAGGAATTTATATCCGTGTTATGACTCTAGCTTTGGTGTGGCATCTGGTACAGGAAGGTCAGGGCAATGTCTTCGTCAGTAAGGCACAGTAAGGTCTGGACAATGATGCTGTGCAGGAAGGTCAAGACAGTACTGTATTGTTGGGTCAAGACAACGGAAGATATGTATAGCGTGCGGGAGGGGAGTGATGTTGTGGTCTGATGACACAGCACTGGAGGAGCGTGAGGGAGGCAGGAGGCAATCCCTGCCTCACATTTCCAGGACCTTCTGCGAGAGGGAGGAGCTATGGCGGACATCATCAAAACCTCACCTGTTTTTGGGGGATTGACTGCGGGTTAGTGAACACTGTCCAGGTGTGTGGCGAGGACCTGGGTGTTGGTAAACACTGTCCAGGTGTGTGGCGAGGACCTTGGTGTTAGTAAACACTGTCCAGGTGTGTGGCGAAGACCTTGGTGTTAGTAAACACTGTCCAGGTGTGTAGCGAGGACCTGGGTGTTAGTAAACACTGTCCAGGTGTGTGGCGAGGACCTGGGTGTTGGTAAACACTGTCCAGGTGTGTAGCGAAGGACCTGGGTGTTAGTAAACACTGTCCAGGTGTGCAGGGAGGACCTGGGTGTTAGTAAACACTGTCCAGGTGCGTAGCGAGGACCTGGGTGTTAGTGGACAGTGTGCAGGTCGAAGTCCTGGACACGCTGCTTTCAGAGAGAGGGAGACAGCGATGGTCGGCTTGGGTGTGGTTTGTGGTCCAGGTACTCTGGTCGGATGGCTACCAGTGCTGGTGACCTCAGGAGAAAGTTTGGCTGGATGAGCACAACGGTACGACCCATTAGACGACGGTACGACCCTTGAACACGACTGCGCAACCCAAAAGCACGACGGAACGAGCCTTGAGCATGAGGGTACGACCCTTGTATACGACGAAGGGTTGTGTCGCATCTGACACGACCCAGACAGGTTGGTTGGTGTCAGACCTGACTCATCTTCGTGAAGGGGATGACCGTGTGACCCAGACCCAGGCGAGGGGGAGCCACACACCTCCACAAACGTTGCAGGTCATGTGAGTCCACCACACCAGGACTCGAACAATGTGCTCGCGAAGGCACGTTCAGCGAGGCCGCAACGCGCTACGTCGGCGTATGCCTCCTTACTTTATCTATCATAACTCGAGATTGATTTACAAACTAATTTCTTCCTTTTTTTCCTGTTCATTATCCCTGCTATAGTCTTACATCCCATTCCATGATTTGCATAAGATATATATTGAGTTTTCTTAATGACTGCCCAGTGCCCATTCCTTAGCAACATTCCATAAGTTGAGTTGTATATGCTGATGTAATCATTATTTCTGTGGTTGTTGCTGGTGTGTGTGTGGCGTGGGTGAGCAGCTCATGCAGACGCCCCGCTGTGGCCTGCCAGATCTGGACCCAGAGGAGTTCCACACTCAACACATCCGACGCAAGCGCTACATCGTGGGTGGAGAGGGATGGAAGAAGAGACGGCTTACATACCTGTGAGTACTGATGAACAGGGGTTGAACAGGTGCATACAAACACCTGTCTCTGTAGAGAAGGGTTGAACAGATGCATACAGCCACCTGTCTCACTATGGAGGGATTAAACAGGTGCATGCAATCATCTGTCTTAGTAGAGAGGGGATGAGCATGTACATACAAACACCTGTCTCAGTAGAGAGGGGTTAAACAGGTGCATACAAACACCTGGTCAGTGGAGAGGGGTTTGAACAGGTGTTTAGGTATCCCTATCTGTGTGTAGAGAAGGAAAGTTGAACATGTGGAAAGACAAAAGCATAATATGGACATGATGACACATATGTATATTTATATATATATATATATATATATATATATATATATATATATATATATATATATATATATATATATATATATATATATTCAAAATACTCACTCCATCTCCTTCTCACATCACCACTACTTGTTTTCACCTCCCCATTAGCCCCCTTCACTGAAGTTCCCATTTGCTCCCTTGTCTTACGCACTTTATTTACTTCCTTCCAAAACGTCTTTTTATTCTCCCTAAAATTTAATGATACTTTCTCACCCCAACTCTCATTTGCCCTCTTTTTCACCTCTTGCACTTTTCTCTTGAACTCCTGCCTCTTTCTTTTATACATCTCCCACTCATTTGCATTTTTTCCTGCAAAAATCGTCCAAATGCCTCTCTCTTCTCTTTGACTAATAATCTTACTTCTTCATCCCACCACTCACTACCCTTTCTAATCAACCCACCTAATCAACCCACCTCCCACGCTTCTCATGCCACAAGCATCTTTTGCGCAAGCCATCACTGCTTCCCTAAATACATCCCATTCCTCCCCTAATCCCCTTACCTCCTTTGTTCTCACTTTTTTCCATTCTGTACTCAGTCTCTCCTGGTACTTCCTCACACAAGTCTCCTTTCCAGCTCACTTACTCTCACCACTCTCTTCACCCCAACATTCTCTCTTCTTTTCTGAAAACCCCTACAAATCTTCACCTTAGCCTCCACCAGATAATGATCAGACATCCCTCCAGTTGCACCTCTCAGCACCTTAACATCCAAAAGTCTCTCTTTCGCGCGCCTATCAATAAACACGTAATCCAGTAACGCTCTCTGGCTATCTCTCCTACTTACATACGTATACGTATGTATATCTCGCTTTTTAAACCAGGTATTCCCAATCACCAGTCCTTTTTCAGCACATAAATCTACCAGCTCTTCACCATTTCCATTTAAAACACTGAACACCCCATGTATACCAATTATTCCCTCAACTGCCACATTACTCACCTTTGCACTCAAATCACCCATCACTATAACCCGGTCTTGTGCATCAAAACCACTAACACACTCATTCAGCTGCTAACAAAACACTTGCCTCTCATGATCTTTCTTCTCACGCCCAGGCGCATATGCACCAATAATCACCCATCTCTCTCCATCAACTTTCAGTTTTACCCATATCAGCTTTTACCCAATGTGTTTGATGATAGAGTGGCAGATATAGGGTGTTTTGGTCGAGGTGGTGTGCAAAGTGAGAGGGTTAGGGAAAATGATTTGGTAAACAGAGAAGAGGTAGTAAAAGCGTTGCGGAAGATGAAAGCCGGCAAGGCAGCAGGTTTGGATGGTATTGCAGTGGAATTTATGAAGAAAGGGGGTGACTGTATTGTTGACTGGTTGGTAAGGTTATTTAATGTATGTATGATTCATGGTGAGGTGCTTGAGGATTGGCGGAATGCTTGCATAGTGCCATTGTACAAAGGCAAAGGGGATAAGAGTGAGTGCTCAAATTACAGAGGTATAAGTTGAGTATTCCTGGTAAATTATATGGGAGTGTATTGATTGAGAGGGTGAAGGCATGTACAGAGCATCAGACTGGGGAAGCGCAGTGTGGTTTCAGAATTGGTAGAGGATGTGTGGATCAGGTGTTTGCTTTGAAGAATGTATGTGAGAAATACTTAGAAAAGCAAATGGATTTGTATGTAGCATTTATGGATCTGGAGAAGGCATATGATAGAGTTGATAGAGATGCTCTGTGGAAGGTATTAAGAATATATGGTGTGGGAGGCAAATTGTTAGAAGCAGTGAAAAGTTTTTATCGCGGATGTAAGGCATGTGTACGTGTAGGAAGAGAGGAAAGTGATTGGTTCTCAGTGAATATAGGTTTGCGGCAGGGGTGTGTGATGTCTCCATGGTTGTTTAATTTGTTTATGGATGGGGTTGTTAGGGAGGTGAATGCAAGAGTTTTGGAAAGAGGGGCAAGTATGAAGTCTGTTGTGGATGAGAGAGCTTGGGAAGTGAGTCAGATGTTGTTCGCTGATGATACAGCGCTGGTGGCTGATTCATGTGAGAAACTGCAGAAGCTGGTGACTGAGTTTGTAAAGGTGTGTGAAAGAAGAAAGTTAAGAGTAAATGTGAATAAGAACAAGGTTATTAGGTACAGTAGGGTTGAGGGTCAAGTCAATTGGGAGGTGAGTTTGAATGGAGAAAAACTGGAGGAAGTAAAGTGTTTTAGATATCTGGGAGTGGATCTGGCAGCGGATGGAACCATGGAAGCAGAAGTGAATCATAAGGTGGGGGAGGGGGCGAAAATTCTGGGAGCCTTGAAGAATGTGTGGAAGTCGGGAACATTATCTCGGAGAGCAAAAATGGGTATGTTTGAAGGAATAGTGGTTCCAACAATGTTGTATGGTTGCGAGGCGTGGGCTATGGATAGAGTTGTGCGCAGGAGGGTGGATTTGCTGGAAATGAGATGTTTGAGGACAATATGTGCTGTGAGGTGGTTTGATCGAGTAAGTAATGTAAGGGTAAGAGAGATGTGTGGAAATAAAAAAGAGTGTGGTTGAGAGAGCAGAAGAGGGTGTTTTGAAATGGTTTGGTCACATGGAGAGAATGAATGAGGAAAGATTGATAAAGAGGATATATGTGTCGGAGGTGGAGGGAACGAGGAGAAGTGGGAGACCAAATTGGAGGTGGAAAGATGGAGTGAAAAAGATTTTGAGTGATCGGGGTCTGAACATGCAGGAGGGTGAAAGGCGTGCAAGGAATAGAGTGAATTGGAACGATGTGGTATACCGGGGTTGACGTGCTGTCAATGGATTGAACCAGGGCATGTGAAGCGTCTGGGGTAAACCATGGAAAGTTCTGTGGGGCCTGGATGTGGAAAGGGAGCTGTGGTTTCGGTGCATTATCACATGACAGCTAGAGACTGAGTGTGAACGAATGTGGCCTTTGTTGTCTTTTCCTAGCGCTACCTCACACACATGAGGGGGGAGGGGGTTGTTTTTCCATGTGTGGCGAGGTGGCGATGGGAATAAATAAAGGCAGAAAATACGAATTATATACATGTGTATATATGTATATGTCTGTGTGTGTGTATATATATATATATATATATATATGTGTGTACATTGAGATGTATAGGTATGTATATTTGCGTGTGTGGACGTGTATGTATATACATGTGTATGGGGTGGGTTGGGCCATTCTTTCGTCTGTTTCCTTGCGCTACCTCGCTAACTCGGGAGACAGCGACAAAGCAAAATAAATAAAATAAATAAATAAATAAATATATATATATATATATATATATATATATATATATATATATATATATATATATATATATATATATATATATATATATATATATATCATCCCTGGGGACAGGGGAGAATACTTCCCACGTATTCCCTGCGTGTCGTAGAAGGCGACTGAAAGGGAAGGGAGCCTGGGGCTGGAAATCCTCCCCTCTAGTTTTTAATTTTGCAAAAGAAGGGACAGAGAAGGGGGCCAAGTGAGGACATTCCGTCAAAGGCTCACTCCCCTGTTCTTAACGCGACCTCGCTAGTGCGGGAAATGGCGAATATGTATGAAGAAGAAGAAGAAGAAATATATATATGTATATAAATACCTACAGGGTAGCCAACTGGTCGCCACAGCTGAGGAGCAAGAAGAACATGCAGCGTGAGCTCCGGCGAGCCTTCGACGCCTGGAGTACTTACTCCAACCTCCTGTTCACCGAGGTGGACACCTCAGACGCTGACATCATCATCTACTTCGCCAGCTACGATCATGGCGACGGGTGAGTGCCGTCTCTGTACATGGGTATAGTACGCACACAGGTGGTGACCGCATCGCTGTACGCAGGCTGAGGATCGCGTACGGGGAAAGGGGAAGTGTGGGTGAAGATATAGATAGATGTAGAGATAAGTAAGGATACAAAGGCTGATTTCTATTCAATTGGTGCATCAGTATATAAAGGGTAGCTATACTTATTCCCTTAGGAAGGGAAGTGGTATATTTGCATACACACGCGTGTGAATTTGTACTAATATACACCAAAAAATGTATGTTCCGGTGCCGAAGATGAGTGTCTGAGGTAGTATGAACATACACACTCAGGTATGATAAATATGACAGCGCCGGTGTTTTTATGGGTATGTGAAGGTGCATGTAATGACCACACACACACACACACACACACACACACACACACACACACACACCATACACACACAGTATTTAAGTTAAATATATATTTGCATCTTCAACCTTTGCCTACATTTGCCTACGTTTGATTCAGTAAACTGTTGATAAGTGGGTAAATGTCAATACTACTACTACTTCTACTACTACTACTACTACTACTACTACTACTACTACTACTACTACTACTACTACTACTACTACTACTACTACTACTACTACTACAACTACATTACTATAACTACAACTACTACTATTACTACATTAGTATTACAACTAATTCTGCTTCTTCTACAGATGCACACACTAGTTACATAAAGAGAGAGACTCGTATATGTTGCAGTGACGTGTATATATATCCTGGTCTGGTGTACATGTATATATATCCTGGCCTGATTTTTTTTTTCTTTTCTTTGTCGCTGTCTCCCGCGTTTGCGAGGTAGCGCAAGGAAACAGACGAAAGAAATGGCCCAACCCAACCCCATACACATGTATATACATACACGTCCACACACGCAAATATACATACCTACACAGCTTTCCATGGTTTACCCCAGACGCTTCACATGCCCTGATTTCATCCACTGACAGCACGTCAACCCCGGTATACCACATCGATCCAATTCACTCTATTCCTTGCCCTCCTTTCACCCTCCTGCATGTTCAGGCCCCGATCACACAAAATCTTTTTCACTCCATCTTTCCACCTCCAATTTGGTCTCCCACTTCTCCTCGTTCCCTCCACCTCCGACACATATATCCTCTTGGTCAGTCTTTCCTCACTCATTCTCTCCATGTGCCCAAACCATTTCAAAACACCCTCTTCTGCTCTCTCAACCACGCTCTTTTTATTTCCACACATCTCTCTTACCCTTACGTTACTTACTCGATCAAACCACCTCACACCACACATTGTCCTCAAACATCTCATTTCTAGCACATCCACCCTCCTGCTCACAACTCTATCCATAGCCCACGCCTCGCAACCATACAACATTGTTGGAACCACTATTCCTTCAAACATACCCATTTTTGCTTTCCGAGATAATGTTCTCGACTTCCACACATTCTTCAAGGCTCCCAGGATTTTTGCCCCCTCCCCCACCCTATGATCCACTTTCGCTTCCATGGTTCCATCCGCTGCCAGATCCACTCCCAGATATCTAAAACACTTTACTTCCTCCAGTTTTGCTCCATTCAAACTTACTTCCCAATTGACTTGACCCTCAACCCTACTGTACCTAATAACCTTGCTCTTATTCACATTTACTCTTAACTTTCTTCTTTCACACACTTTACCAAACTCAGTCACCAGCTTCTGCAGTTTCTCACATGAATCAGCCACCAGCGGTGTATCATCAGCGAACAACAACTAACTCACTTCCCAAGCTCTCTCATCCACAACATACTTCATACTTGCCCCTCTTTCCAAAACTCTTGCATTCACCTCCCTAAGAACCCCATCCATAAACAAATTAAACAACCATGGAGACATCACACACCCCTGCCGCAAACCTACATTCACTGAGAACCAATCACTTTCCTCTCTTCCTACACGTACACATGCCTTACATCCTCGATAAAAACTTTTCACTGCTTCTAACAACTTTCCTCCCACACCATATATTCTTAATACCTTCCACAGAGCATCTCTATCAACTCTATCATATGTCGTCTCCAGATCCATAAATGCTACATACAAATCCATTTGCTTTTCTAAGTATTTCTCACATACATTCTTCAAAGCAAACACCTGATCCACACATCCTCTACCACTTCTGAAACCACACTGCTCTTCCCCAATCTGATGCTCTGTACATGCCTTCACCCTCTCAATCAATACCCTCCCATATAATTTACCAGGAATACTCAACAAACTTATACCTCTGTAATTTGAGCACTCACTCTTATCCCCCTTGCCTTTGTACAATTGCACTATGCAAGCATTCCGCCAATCCTCAGGCACCTCACCATGAGTCATACATACATTAAATAACCTTACCAACCAGTCAACAATACAGTCACCCCCTTTTTTAATAAATTCCACTGCAATACCATCCAAACCTGCTGCCTTGCCGGCTTTCATCTTCCGCAAAGCTTTTACTACCTCTTCTCTGTTTACCAAATCATTTTCCCTAACCCTCTGACTTTGCACACCACCTCGACCAAAACACCCTATATCTGCCACTCTATCATCAAACACATTCAACAAACCTTCAAAATACTCACTCCATCTCCTTCTCACATCACCACTACTTGTTATCACCTCCCCATTTGCGCCCTTCACTGAAGTTTCCATTTGCTCCCTTGTCTTACCCACTTTATTTACCTCCTTCCAGAACATCTTTTTATTCTCCCTAAAATTTAATGATACTCTCTCACCCCAACTCTCATTTGCCCTCTTTTTCACCTCTTGCACCTTTCTCTTGACCTCCTGTCTCTTTCTTTTATACATCTCCCACTCAATTGCATTTTTTCCCTGCAAAAATCGTCCTAATGCCTCTCTCTTCTCTTTCACTAATAAGCTTACTTCTTCATCCTACCACTCACTACCCTTTCTAATCAACCCACCTCCCACTCTTCTCATGCCACAAGCATCTTTTGCGCAATCCATCACTGATTCCCTAAATACATCCCATTCCTCTCCCACTCCCCTTACTTCCATTGTTCTCACCTTTTTCCATTCTGTACTCAGTCTCTCCTAGTACTTCCTCACACAAGTCTCCTTCCCAAGCTCACTTACTCTCACCACCCTCTTCACCCCAACATTCACATGTATATATATCCTGGTCTGGTGTACGTGTATATATATCCTGGTCTGATGTACATGTATATATATCCTGGTCTGGTGTACGTGTATATATATATATATCCTGGTTTGGTGTTCCTCAGGTACGCATTCGACGGGCCGAGCGGGATCCTGGCCCACGCCTACTACCCGTACGAGTTTGGCCACTACGGAGGCGACGTCCACTTCGACGAGAGCGAACAGTGGAATATAAGGCCCAAGGATGAGTACTCAGGTCAGGGGGCAACTCAAGGGTCAGGTCAGGGGGCAACTCAAGGGTCAGGTCAGGGGGCAACTCAAGGGTCATGTCAGGGGGCAACTCAAGGGTCAGGTCAGAGGGCAACTCAAGGGTCAGGTCAGGGGGCAACTTAAGGGTCAGGTCAGGGAGCAACTCAAGGGTTAGGTCAGGGGGCAACTTAAGGGTCAGGTCAGGGAGGAACTCAAGGGTTAGGTCAGGGGGCATCTCAAGGGTAAAGTCAGGGGGCAACTCAAGGGTTAGGTCAGGGGGCAACTCAAGGGTCAGGTCAGGGGGCAACTCAAGGGTCAGGTCAGGGGGCAACTCAAGGGTCAGGTCAGAGGGCAACTCAAGGGTCAGGTCAGGGGGCAACTTAAGGGTCAGGTCAGGGAGCAACTCAAGGGTTAGGTCAGGGGGCAACTCAAGGGTAAAGTCAGGGGGCAACTCAAGGGTTAGGTCAGGAGGCAACTCAAGGATCAGGTCAGGGGGCAACTCAAGGGTCAGGCCAGGGGGCAACTCAAGGGTTAGGTCAGGGGGCAATTCAAGGGTCAGGTCAGGGGGCAACTCAAGGGTCAGGTCAGGGGGCAACTCAAGGGTCAGGTCAAGGGGCAATTCAAGGGTCAGGTCAGGGGGCAACTCAAGGGTCAGGTCAGTGGGCAACTCAAGGGTAAAGTCAGGGGGCAACGTAAGGGTTAGGTCAGGGGGCAACTCAAGGGTTAGGTCAAGGGCAACTCAAGGGTTAGGTCAAGGGCAACTCAAAGGTTAGGTCAAGGGCAACTCAAGGGTCAGGTCAGGGGGCAACTCAAGGGTCAAGTCAGGGGGCAACTTAAGGGTCAGGTCAGGAGGCAACTCAAGGGTCAGGTCAGGGGGCAACTCAAGGGTCAGGTCAGGGGGCAACTTAAGGGTCAGGTTAGGGGACAACTCAAGGGTCAGGTCAGGGGGCAACTCAAGGGTCAGGTCAGGGGGTAACTCAAGGGATAGGTCAGGGGTCAACTCAAGGGTCAGGTCAGGGGGCAACTCAAGGGTCAGGTCAAGGTTCAGGTTTAGAGGTGTGTCTAAGGGGTCAGATTGTTGGGTATAGTCGCGGTTCAGGTTTAGGGTCAGGTCAACATTTAGGTCAAAGGTCATATTAAGGAGCGGGGTAGTTCAGTTCAAAGGTTAGACTGAGAAGGGGGTGGGGTGGGGTGGGGTAGGGGGTTATATATGTACATGTGTGTGTGTGTGTGTGTGTGTGTGTGTGTGTGTGTGTGTGTGTGTGTGAGAGGTTTCAAATCTGGGGTCATATATATGTGTGAGGCTTCAGGACTGAGTGTGAGGCATCATTTTTGGGGGTCATATGTGTATATGATTCTCCAGTCTGGAGTCATATGTGTACCTGAAGCTTCAAGTCTGGGGTCAAGAATATACATATAAGGTGTCAAATCTGGGGTCATATATGTACACGAAGCTTCAGGTGTGGGGTCATATCTGTACGTGAGGTCTCAGGTCTGGGGTCATGTACGTAGACATACGAACACATCCGGGGTCATATGTACACATCCGGGATCATATGTACACATCCAGGATCATATGTACACATCCGGGATCATATGTACACATCCGGGGGTCATATATACACATCCTGGGTCATATGTACACATCCGGAATTATGTGTACACATCCGGGATCATATGTACACATCCGTGGATCATTTGTACACATCCGGAGGTCATATATACACGTCCGGGGTCATATGTACACATCCGGGGTCACATGTACACATCCGTGGGTCATTTGTACACATCCGGGGTCATATGTACACTTCCAGGGTCATATGTACACATCCGGGGTCACATGTACACATCCGTGGGTCATATGTACACATCCGGGGTCATATGCACACATCCGGGTCATATGTACACATCCGGGGGTCATATGTACACATCCGGGGTCACATGTACACATCCGTGGGTCATATGTACACATCCGGGGGCCACATGTACACATCCGGGGTCATATGTACACATCCGGGGGTCACATGTACACATCCGTGGGTCATATGTACACATCCGGGGTCATATATACACATCCGGGGGTCATATGTACACATCCGTGGATCATTTATACACATCCGGGGGTCATATGTACACGTCCGGGGTCATATGTACACATCCGGGGTCACATGTACACATCCGTGGGTCATATGTACACATCCGGGGTCATATGTACACATCCGGGGGTCACATGTACACATCCGGGGTCATATGTACACATCCGGGGTCATATGTACACATCCGGGGGTCATATGTACACATCCGGGGTCATATGTACACATCCGGGGTCATATGTACACATCCGGGGTCATATGTACACATCCGGGGGTCACATGTACACGTCCGGGGTCATATGTACACATCCGGGGTCATATGTACACATCCGGGGGTCACATGTACACATCCGGGGTCATATGTACACATCCGGATCATATGTACACATCCGGGGTCATATGTACACATCCGGGGTCATATGTACACATCCGGGGGTCACATGTACACACCCGTGGGTCATATGTACACATCCGGGGTCATATGTACACATCCGGGGGTCACATGTACACGTCCGGGGTCATATGTACACATCCGGGGGTCATATGCACACATCCGGGGGTCATATGTATCTGTGTCTGTGTCTCACTGGATCTTATTCCTTCTGATTTAATTTTTCACTCTCTCCTCTCCCTCACTCCCATCTCTCTCTCTCTCTCTCTCTCTCTCTCTCTCTCTCTCTCTCTCTCTCTCTCTCTCTCTCTCTCTCTCTCTCTCGTGCACTGACGCCCCTGCCGCCCACAGGTCTGGACTTCTTCACAGTGGCCGTGCACGAGATTGGCCACTCGCTGGGGTTAGCACACTCTCCCGTCTCCGGCTCTATCATGTTCCCATACTACAAGGGCTACACTCCCACCTTTGCCCTCGACTACGACGACGTAATGGCCATGTGGGAGCTGTACAGTAAGTTGCTCACTCGTCATAGTTTTAGAGATATTAATGATAATGATGATAATGATAGTGATGATGATGATAATGATAATAACAATGATAATATTAATAATAATAATAATAATAATAATGATAATAATATGATAATAATAATGATAATAATGATAATAATGATAATAGTAACAATAATAATAATAATGATAATAATAATGATAATGATGATAATAATACAAATATAAGATGATAATGATGATAACAGTGATATGATGATAGTAGTAATGATGATGATAATATCATTAATACTACTTTAACACGTGTTCGCCATTTCCCACTCTAGCGAGGTATCGTCTGGAACATACGACGTACATCTAGAGATTAATTTCTTCCTCAGCTCCTTATTCTGTTACTATCATTATCATAACTATATATATATATATATATATATATATATATATATATATATATATATATATATATATATATATATATATATATATATATATATATATATTATCCCTGGGGATAGGGGAGAAAGAATACTTCCCACGTATTCCCTGCTTGTTGTAGAAGGCGACTAAAAGGGGAGGGAGCGGGGGGCTGGAAATCCTCCCCTCTCATTATTTTTTTTTTAATTTTCCAAAAGAAGGAACAGAGAAGGGGGCCAGGTGAGGATATTCCCTCAAAGGCCCAGTCCTCTGTTCTTAACGCTACCTCGCTAACGCGGGAAATGGCGAATAGTTTGAAAAAAAAATATATATATATTATGGAGAAGAAATCACTAACAGCATCATTACCTCACATCCACATCTCTATCTGTGATGTGTAATGTACTCAAACCAAAACCATGGCTCACAGTCCTGAGCCAAGACCCCCTAACTACCCCATGGTTTATCTTTGCTTCCTATAGTTTGGTTGCGTACACTGAAAGCACAGTTGCCCCCCCCCCCCCCCCCATATGTCGCAATGATCCAATTCATGTTGTCATATGAACGCCTTTTACCTTCCATAATGTTGAGACAAAAGTTCCCGATTTTTTTCTTCTACTCTCTCCCTTGCTCGCACCACCTTCCCTGCCACATCACCCACACTTGTATTCAGATCCAACAGTAACAAGACTTGACCACTTGTACCAAGTCTGGCTGACGCGCTCACTCAGCCCCGTCTCAGAGGGGGTCACTCCTCTCTTCTTCACTCCTATCACTACCAAGTGCCTCAGTACTAATGGTAACCCACCATTCGTACTCTACGTTCATGTCCAAACCCACATATTTATCAAAGTTCATCAGTTGCCCATGAACATTCCCTAGCCATTCTTCTGCCATTCTCCTCATCTTACGTTCACACGAGAGCCAGAACATCGCCCAGCGCCCGTCATCCACCGGAGCGCAGCGCCACCTCTCCTCACTCCTCCTCTCTGTTCCATCCACACATTTTCTCCCCCCAGTAATAAAATAATAATAATGATAATGATAATAATGATAATAATAATAATAATAATAATAATAATAATAATAATAATAATAATAATAATAATAATAATAATGATAATAATAATAATAGTAATAATAATAATATTACTAGTACTATTACAAGTACTAATTGTTGATAATGATAATGATATTGATAACGCATCAAACCAAAATTCAAAGTAACGTTCTCCACTCGCAAGAACAGCCACATCAACCATGTCCTCCCGGCCAACAGTGAGCCACATCAACCATGTAATGGGATACGGTCATCTCCAGTCCCTGTCCAACAACAAATATAGATTTGGCAATCGGGAATAACACATATTCATCAGCTAATCATTTCTTTTCAACGTTGATGATCAATCATATTTACAAAATTTATATTTGTGGTGATAAATGAATCAAAAGACGTGTCTGACGAACAACTCTATGGCACAGAATTTTGGTTAGCAAATATTTCGAGGGAATTCTGATCATCAATTTAGTGTTGTGGTGGCAACATTGTTATGTGTCATAAACCGACTTAAGATAATTCTTTTGTATTTGGTAATTACTTTTGTCTCTTCTTATGATAATCATTTTTTGCTCTTATTTTCATCAGTCGTAAATCACCGCGCGCGGGAGTTACCATGTGTCACTATTTCCTCTGTCAAATGTATAAAGTGATTTTAACACACTCCACGTTTTCTATTTACCCACCCTGGGAAGCAGGGTCAACTAAATTGGACTCCAAAAGACAAAGGAGACTCAAGAATTTCGTGAGTGCCTGAGGAGGACCTCATCCAAGGAGGACCTAGGCTGAGGAGGAGCTGGACTGTGTTTGGCCTCCACTCTGAGCAGTACTTGTCTGGCGAAGACAAACATGGAGCGCATGGCGGAGGTGGTCTCTCCTGACCCGATACTGGCGACTGTTTATCCTGACGACTGTTTGGCTCGCTTGTTTACCTGCATATGACAGTCTTCCTGTTCGCGCTGTCTTTCTTGACGTCGGTTTAAAAGAAAAAATATAATTTCTCCCGATCTTTCGTGGGAAGAACTGGACTGTTCTCGCTTCTCAATCATAAAAAAAGAAAATATAGTTTCCATTCCACATAGAGTAAAGACGAATGGCGATTTCTTTCGTGGCACTTAAGATTGGTACTTTGTTAATATTGCTTGCTTTACCTTCTCTCTATCTCTCTGTGTTTCTCTGTTTCTCGAAAAGAACGTCTTATTTTGAATCACGTTAAAAAACAGAACTAGTTCTGCTTAACAAAGAAGTTTCTGGCTATTAAAGTGAATTTCCATAATAGAAGCGTAATATCCCTGTCTCTCAAGTTATTAAGTAAATCCTTTATTTATAAGAGTGAAGAAGAATCTCTCTATCTCCATCAATGGTATTAATAAAGTATTATATCTCTCTGATATGTCACCGAAGGCCCATGGTCAGCCTGTGTCTCGTGTCTCACCAGCAATCACTGAGAGGTCTCTCTCTCTCTCTCTCCTCCTCCACAGTCAAACGCAAACTGGAAGGGGACGACGAATTCTTCAATACGACGACTACAACGACCCCAGCCTACCCTGATACCGACCATCAGTCCGACGCTGCAAGTGATGATGATGATGATGATGATGATGATGACTACAATGATGACAACGCGGGGGGTAAGAGAACTAGTGGTAATGATCCTCCTGATGATGATGATGATGATGATGATAATGATGATGATGTTGATGATGATGATGATGATGATGATGATGATGATGATGTACTTAGCGATGATCCCAAAGACCGTGATCATGTGCGTTATCATGGTGACTATGAGACGGTGGACGAACACAAGAGGCGGGTGGCTGGTGGCTGGGTGGATGACTTGCCTTCTTTACCCGATCTTCCACCAGAGGGAGACGGTGTCCACAGGGGCGGCGGAGGAGGAGGAAGAGGCGACGAGGACGACTTCTACGAGAAAGACAGGCGACGCCGGGAGGAGATTGAGAAGCGACGAGAAGAGGAGCGCAGGAGGAAGCAGGAGGAGGAAGAGGAGAGGAGGCGCTGGGAGGAGGAGATTAGGAGGAGGGAGGAGGAGACAAGGCGTCGGGAGGAGGAGGAGCGAAGAAGATGGGAAGCAGAGGAGGAGGAACGGGTGCGGGAGGAGGAAGCGACCCCCAAGCCTCCCCCTCCGGTGCCAGACCTCTGCCACGGCGGCTACGACGCTATGGCAGTCCTGAGGCAGGAGCTCTTCATCTTCAAGGGCGAGGTGGGTGGGTGGGTCACGCCACAGTGACGCAGGACACAGTGATGTACGACACACGACACGTTACTCACTCTCATGACCATACCATGTCACACTCTAGTAACATGACTCTGAAAACCTCTTTATATCATATCACAAACACTAATAGGCGTTAGAAAGAAGAGAAAATATTGATAATTGTTCTCAAAATTTAGATCTCTTATCGCCCCAGATAAATTGATCCGTATCTTAAAAGCTATGATAGGTCATGTCTCATACAAGGTAAACATTTCTCTCGAACACGACATTGGCTATACTAAAACCGTGAATTATGCTACTCCTTGACTTTCTCGCCATCACCATTTGATATCCTTTCTGTAAAATGGCTTGACAGGCTTAGTGGCTGGAGCGAACTTGTTTGCAATTGAATTTCTAAAAAGGGTAACACATGTTTATATACTAGTCAAGATTTTCACTGTATGAATGGCTCAAGGTTTGATGTTTTGGGACTGGCAAAATACCTTTAGAGTGCCATTATGTGGAGGTAAGTGGGGGGGTAAAAGTAAATGCTCAAATTACACATGTATAATGCTAGTGGGAGTACTCCTGGAAGGTCGTGTGAGAGAGTGATCACTGAGGAGGTGTTGGCATGTACGGAGCATCGGAACAATATGGTTTCAGGAGTGGCACCTGGCATTTGCTCTGATGTTGTGTGAGAACTACACAGGGAATGAGAGGGATGTCCGTGTGGCACTTATGGATCGGAAGAAAACATGTGACACTCGTGACAGCGATGCTTTAAGGATAGTGTTGCGAATACGTGGAGTGGGAGGGAAGCAACGAGATGAAGTGAGTTTTTATCTGGAGAGCAAGAAGGGTTTTCAGGAGAAGGTGGGTCTGCATCAACGATGTGTGATGTCACCATGGCTGTTTACTCTGTGTACAGGTAGGGTTGTGAGGGAGGTAAATGCGAGGGGGTATGGACAGTGGGGGCTGGTTTACGGGACTGGTAGGCCGGGCTAGGGGTGTCTGGGATACCAGTTGCTGTTCGCAGATGACGCGGCTTTGGTAGTGGATTCGAAGGAGACGTTGCAGAAGCTGGTGTCCAAGATTGGAAGGCTGTGTAAAAGGAGGAAACTGAGAGTTAATTTGAATAGAATTAAGGTAATGAGAAAAGAGAAGAGTTGGTTTGTGTGTGAGTTTGACTAGGGAGAGCCTGAAGGAAGTGGAGTGTTTTACATACTTAGGAGTGGACATGGCAGCGGATGGAACCATGGAAACTGAAGCGAATCATAGGGTGGGTAAGGGGGAAAAGGCCATGGACGCAGTGAGGAGTGTATGGTAGGGGAGGTCACTGTTTGTGAGGGCAAAATCGGGTATGTTTGATCCCGAAGACTTAGTATGGGGAGGTTTGAGCCCAAATGTGAAAGAATGGCAAAAGATGGAAGGATTGGAAATGAAATGACTGAGGACAGTTTGCATGGTGAGTAGGGTTGATCATGTATGAAATGACGCTAAGAGAAATGTATGATCGTCAGGGGTCTATAAATGAGAGAACGGATCAGGATGTGCTGAAATGGTTTGGTCATATGGAGAAGATGAGTAAAGAGAGATTGGTTGATAGAATATACACGGAAGAAATGAAACAGCAAGGGTTGAGGGGAGACTGATAAGGAGGGTGAGAGTCGTGTAAGGTACAGAGCAATGTGGTATACAGGGGACAACGTGGTTTCGATGGGCTGAATCAGGTCATACATTCTTTGGTCAGGGGAAGATACTGAAATGTCTATAGGGCTTGGCTGTGTAACAAGGGCTCTAGTTTCGTTGTATTACACATGTGTGGATATGATCAAATGAGGCCATTCCTCTGTTCTTGGCGCTTCTTTGCTAACGCGGGAAACGACGAACAAGTAATAAAAGAAAAAAACTTTCAAGGGGAATTGATTTGAAGCCATCCAGTACGTGCACTTCCCCTACGATGCCAACTTACGATAACCAGATTGAACCAAAACGTAACCTTGGCTTCGTATTGTCTCATCTCAAGTGAACTGAAGATTGTAACGTTATATAGGGGTCGGGAGGAGAGCCAGTGCGAGCAGGAAGGGGGTCGGGGAGACCTTGTCTGGAGTGAGGGGGTGAAAAACAGTCTCTTGAATTGTGACGTTGGCTGACTTAACGATATGATCGCAGAGAACTAACGAACGTAAGGGTCGTAGCTCATCATGGCCCACAGTCTCCCTCGTAGATCATCATGGCCCACAGTCTCCCTCGTAGCTCATCATGGCCCACAGACTCCGTCGTTCATCACAGAGTAATTGATGAGATATTGTCACTCAGACAGTCACACCCTGTCATGTAGAGCGCCTCATGGTAAGGTTCCCGAGCGGTGTCGGCCCATGAATGACGCAAGGTTAACCCGATGCATCCCGCGGCCGAGGACCGGGGGGGGGGGGGGGTGAGTAATGACCACTGAGGCACAACGTACGTCAGCAAATGTCAGATCCAAAGCGATATGAATATATACATTCCCCTCAAAGGCTCAGTCCTCTGGTCTTAACGCTACCTCGCATACGCGGGAAATGACGGATATATATATATATATATATATATATATATATATATATATATATATATATATATATATATATATATATATATTTATTTATTTATTTTATTTTGCTTTGTCGCTGTCTCCCGCGTTAGCGAGGTAGCGCAAGGAAACAGACGAAAGAAATGGCCCAACCCACCCACATACACATATATATATACATACACGTCCACACACCCAAATATACATACCTATACATCTCAATGTACACATATATATACACACACAGACATATACATATATATATATATATATACACATGTACATAATTCATACTGTCTGCCTTTATTTATTCCCATCGTCACCTCGCCACACATGGAATAACAACCCCCTCCCCCCTCATGTGTGCGGGGTAGCGCTAGGAAAAGGCAACAAAGGCCCCATTCGTTCACACTCAGTCTCTAGCTGTCATGTAATAATGCACCGAAACCACAGCCCCCTTTCCACATCCAGGCCCCACAGAACTTTCCATGGTTTACCCCAGACGCTTCACATGCCCTGTTCACTCCATTGACAGCACGTCGACCCCGATATACCACATCGTCCAATTCACTCTATTCCTTGCACGCCTTTCACCCTCCTGCATGTTCAGGCCCCGATCACTCAAAATCTTTTTCACTCCATCTTTCCACCTCCAATCTGGTCTCCCACTTCTGCTCGTTCCCTCCACCCCTGACACATATATCCTCTTGGTCAATCTTTCCTCACTCATTCTCTCCATGTGACCAAACCATTTCAAAACACCCTCTTCTGCTCTCTCAACCACGCTCTTTTTATTTCCACACATCTCTCTCACCCTTACATTACATACTCGATCAAACCACCTCACACCACATATTTTCCTCAAACATCTCATTTCCAGCACATCCACCCTCCTGCGCACAACTCTATCCATAGCCCACGCCTCGCAACCATACAACATTGTTGGAACCACTATTCCTTCAAACATACCCATTTTTGCTTTCCGAGATAAAGTTCTCGACTTCCAAACATTCTTTAAGGCTCCCAGAATTTTCGCCACCTCCTCCACACTATGATTCACCTCCGCTTCCATGGTTCCTTCCACTGCCAGATCCACTCCCACATATCTAAAACACTTTACTTCCTCCAGTTTTTCTGCATTCAAACTTATCTCCCAATTGACTTGACCCTCAACCCTACTGTACCTAATAACCTTGCTCTTGTTTACGTTTTCTCTTAACTTTCTTCTTTCACACACTTTACCAAACTCAGTCTCCAGCTTCTGCAGTTTCTCACATGAATCAGCCACCAGCGCTGTATCATCATTAAACAACAACTGACTCACTTCCCAAGCTCTCTCATCCACAACAGACTGCATACTTGCCCCTCTTTCCAAAACTCTTGCATTCACCTCCCTAACAACCCCATCCATAAACAAATTAAACAACCATGGAGACATCATACACCCCTGCCGCAAACCTACATTCACTGAGAGCCAATCACTTTCCTCTCTTCCTACACGTACACATGCCCTACATCCTCGATAAAAACTTTTCACTGCTTCTAACAACTTGCCTCCCACACCATGTATTCTTAATACTTTCCACAGAGCATCTCTATCAACTCTATCCTATGCCTTCTCCAGATCCATAAATGCTACTTACAAATCCATTTTCTTTTCTAAGTATTTCTCACATACATTCTTCAAAGCAAATACCTGATCCACACATCCTCTACCACTTCTTAAACCACACTGCTCTTCCCCAATCTGATGCTCTGTACATGTCTTCACCCTCTCAATCAATACACTCCCATATAATTTACCAGGAATACTCAACAAACTTATACCTCTGTAATTTGAGCACTCACTCTTATCCCCTTTGCCTTTGTACAATGGCACTATGCAAGCATTCCGCCAATCTTCAGGCACCTCACCATGAATCATACATACATTCAATAACCTTACCAACCAGTCAACAATACAGTCACCCGCTTTTTTAATAAATTCCACTGCAATACCATCCAAACCTGCTGCCTTGCCGGCTTTCATCTTCCGCAAAGCTTTTACTACCTCTTCTCTGTTTACTAAATCATTTTCCCTAACCCTCTCACTTTGCGCACCACCTCGACCAAAACACCCTATATCTGCTACTCAATCATCAAACACATTCAACAAACCTTCAAAATACTCACTCCATCTCTTTCTCACATCACCACTACTTGTTATCACCTCCCCATTAGCCCCCTTCTTTGAAGTTCCCATTTGCTCCCTTGTCTTACGCACTTTATTTACCTCCTTCCAAAACATCTTTTTATTCTCCCTAAAATTCAATGATACTCTCTCACCCCAACTCTTATTTGCCCTCTTTTTCACCTCTTGCACCTTTCTCTTGACCTCCTGCCTCTTTCTTTTATACATCTCCCACTCATTTGCATTATTTCCCTGCAAAAATCGTCGCAATGCCTCTCTCTTCTCTTTCACTAATAATCTTACTTCTTCATCCCACCACTCGCTACCCTTTCTAATTTGCCCACCTCCCACGCTTCTCATGCCACAAGCATCTTTTGTGCAAGCCATCACTGCTTCCCTAAATACATCCCATTCCTCCCCACTCCCCTTACCTCCTTTGCTCTCACCTTTTTCCATTTTGTACTCAGTCTCTCCTGGTACTTCCTCACACAAGTTTCCTTCCCAAGCTCACTTACTCTCACCTCTCTCTTCACCCCAACATTCCCTCTTCTTTTCTGAAAACCCCCACAAATCTTCACCTTCGCCTCCACAAGATAATGATCAGACATCCCTCCAGCTGCACCTCTCAGCACATTAACATCTAAAAGTCTCTCTTTCGCGCGCCTATCAATTAACACATAATTCAATAACGCTCTCTGGCTATCTCTCCTACTTACATACGTATACTAATGTATATCTCTCTTTTTAAACCAGGTATTCCCAATCATCAGTTCTTTCTCAGCACACAAATCCACAAGCTCTTCACCATTTCCATTTACAATACTGAACACCCCGTGTATACCAATTATTCCCTCAACTGCCACATTACTCACCTTTGCATTCAAATCACCCATCTCTATAACCCGGTCTTGTGCATCATAACCACTAACACACTCATTCAGCTGCTCCCAAAACACTTGCCTCTCATGATTTTTCTTCTCATGCCCAGGTGCATATGCACCAATAATCACCCATCTCTCTCCATCCACTTTCAGTTTTACCCATATCAATCTAGAATTTACTTTCTTACACTCTATCACATATTCCCACAACTCCTGTTTCAGGAGTAGTGCTACTCTTTCCCTTGCTCTTGTCCTCTGACTTTACTCCCAAGACATTCCCAAACTACTCTTCCCCTTTACCCTTGAGCTTCGTTTCACTCAGAGCCAAAACATCGAGGTTTCTTTCCTCAAACATACCACCTATCTCTCCTTTTTTCACATCTTGGTTACATCCACACAGATTTAGACACCCCAATCTGAGCCTTCGAGGAGGATGAGCACTCCCCGCGTGACTCCTTCTGTTTCCCCTTTTAGAAAGTCAAAATCCCTGGGGATAGGGGAGAAAGAATTTTTGCCACGCATTCCTCACGTGTCGTAGAAGGCGACCAAAGGGGACGGGAGCGGGGGGCCAGAAACCCTCCCCTCCATGTATTTTGATATATATATATATATATATATATATATATATATATATATATATATATATATATATATATATATATATATATATATATATATACTATTTGCCATTTCCCGCATCAGCGAGGTAGCGCTAACAACAAACGACTGAGCCTTTGAGGAAATATCCTCACTTGGCCCCCTTCTCTGTTACCCTCTTGGGAAATTGAAAAAATGAGAGGGGAGGATTTCCAGCCACCCGCTCCCTACCCTTTTAGTCGCCCACTACGACACGCAGGGAATACGTGGGAAGTATTCTTTCTCCCCTGTCCCCAGGGATGACATATATATATATTATATATATATATATATATATATATATATATATATATATATATATATATCATATGAACGCGCACTTTCATAGAACATACAAACCTCCAACAGCCAGGTTCGAACCCGGGGCCCCTGCGTGGTGGGCAGGAGCGCTGCCGCTAGGCTATGATCGCCCCCAATAGGGAAATGACTATTCGAATACCATGTACTCGAATACCCTTCTTCTCACGTTGGTGAGCAGCGGGGTCTACACCGGTCATTTCCCATCAGGCTCACACAGCAAGCAGATAGCGCTCCCGCCTGTTGCACAGGGGCCCCGGGTTCGATCCTGGCTGTTGGAGGTTTGTATGTTCTATGAAAGTGCGCTTTCATTTGCACTTTTTTCATATATATATATATATATATATATATATATATATATATATATATATATATATATATATATATATATATATATATATATATATATATATATATATATATAGGGTGGGGGAGGGGGCAAAAATTTTGGGAGCCTTGAAAAATGTGTGGAAGTCGAGAACATTATCCCGGAAAGCAAAAATGGGTATGTTTGAAGGAATAGTGGTTCCAACAATGTTGTATGGTTGCGAGGCGTGGGCTATGGATAGAGTTGTGCGCAGGAGGATGGATGTGCTGGAAATGAGATGTTTGAGGACAATGTGTGGTGTGAGGTGGTTTGATTGAGTAAGTAACGTAAGGGTAAGAGAGATGTGTGGAAATAAAAAGAGCGTGGTTGAGAGAGCAGAAGAGGGTGTTTTGAAGTGGTTTGGGCACATGGAGAGAATGAGTGAGGAAAGATTGACCAAGAGGATATATGTGTCGGAGGTGGAGGGAACGAGGAGAAGAGGGAGACCAAATTGGAGGTGGAAAGATGGAGTGAAAAGGATTTTGTGTGATCGGGGCCTGAACATGCAGGAGGGTGAAAGGAGGGCAAGGAATAGAGTGAATTGGAGCGATGTGGTATACAGGGGTTGACGTGCTGTCAGTGGATTGAATCAAGGCATGTGAAGCGTCCGGGGTAAACCATGGAAAGCTGTGTAGGTATGTATATTTGCGTGTGTGGACGTATGTATGTACATGTGTATGGGGGGGGTTGGGCCATTTCTTTCGTCTGTTTCCTTGCGCTACCTCGCAAACGCGGGAGACAGCGACGAGGTATAAAAAAAAAAATAAAAAAAAATATATATATATATATATATATACATATGAGACATCAAGTCAGCAAGTCGATTATTAAGTTGACACAGGGAGAGTAAATTATCATCTTGATAATGACCTTTTTACGTGGCTCTTGATGAACACCGCTTTCGTCAGGTCCAACTTCGGAGTTCGACTGTAAGTTAACAGTGACTGGAAAAAAAGAACAGAATTTGAGTGCAAAAAAGAAATATTGTACGCGTAACTTGGCTGAGTTAGTGACCGTTATCTGTTGCTGGCTGTTAAATCCAACAACTTTGATTCAAAAACTGTGATTAACTGACGCTCAACTTCTCTCAGGTTCCTCAACTTCTCACTTATATTATTAATGAAGGATGTAAAGTAACTAACAACACGAATATTAGTATATCATATAATCTTGCCAATCCTCTGCAATCATGTAGCAAGTACAGGTGGGATAGCAACTACAGGTGGGATTTGATACAGAATATACAGGAGGACGACTGTACGAAGCCTATCGTCATAGTGCTCACAACATAGTGGAAGGCTCGACCGTAACTATCGCGAAATATTTCGTGTCGCAGTAACTTAGTTTATCGTGGCGTCCATCTGTGTTATTCCCGCCATAACTGTGGCATCTTGCCACCAGCTGACCCTCTGGCGGGACGCTGTCGAAACACATGCAGCCAGTAACGTAAACAAATGCACTTATGGCGACCCCCCCAGGGGCCATTCTGGGCGTCACTAGAACAAAGTGCATCGTCACATACAGAAAACATTTTATCTATTTCTACCATATGTTTTCCTGGCAGTGTTGCGTTCTGACATTCATATTTAGCACTAAGATGGAAATATAAATTTCCCGAGGGTTGATTTCCGTTGGATACGGTCTCATGCAAGACTATATAATTTCTTGGCATACCCTGGGAGATAGTATAGTCAAACGTTAAATTATGTAAGTAGATCCATTATTCTAGAGAACTCAACAAACTTTTTCCTTTAAATATGTAGATAAACTGAACCACTCAGCTATATTTGCGTACCCAGCGTCACGTAAATGGTGCGGGGTTCGAATCTTTGCTGTTGGAGTGCATTATGTGTCTTTAATGAAAGGTGCGCGTTCATATGTACTATATTTGTGTTCATATACCTCCACGTGTGACAATAAGTTCTGTAGAATTACTGACTACTTATAATGTAAGCCGAGTGAGACATGACCGATTACTAGTAATCGAATAGTCATTTCGTTTAATATGGACAAGCATAGCCGAGTGGTTAGCATGTCCAGTATTACGCATATGGTGCGGGGTTCGAATCTTTCATATGCTATATATATATAAATATTTGTGTGTGTATTTTTTATAGTTCTTGCCGCACATGAGGATCTTCTTGTTATTTTTAAGTTCGAGAAAAGTTTGGTGCAAGTGACCACCGACAAGATACTTTTGAGGTTACTCTCAGCTCTACATGTAGTATTGGTCAAGTAAACCTGGGATGATATGGTCAATGAAAACGACATGAACGTAGTCTGGAAAAAGCTCCAGTAAAATTTTCAAAGCAGTAGAGGAAAATACGTGCCAATGCGTAGTAGACGGTCTGTTTAAAAAAACGAAGCCGAGATGGTGGAACGGTGTAGTACGGTAGAGGCTGTTGTCTGAGAAAGTAGCTCGCAAGTAACTCAGAAAGACCAACAATCAACATGATTAAGTTATATACATTTGCGTAAAGCAAGAAAGTTTATGCGTCAATATGAGGCGTATATTGCTGAAAACAGGAAGAGAAATCTTAAGGAGTTTTACAGTTCTGTTCGAAGCAAGACTTGAGGTCCTTACCTAGTGAAGTGGTCCGTTAATTACAGAAAAAGGAGACATGATTCAAAACAATGAAGCCATAGCGAATTTCTTATATGGCTTACTTGTTTCTGCATTTACGGTTGAAGACATGACCCATGTTCCGAATCCAGTTTCACCAATAAGATGTAATAACGCCAGCAAGAAACTGAGATAAAAGATTTACTATCATTAATAAACGAAGTTAAATGAAATGGCAGGCGGTGGCGAGATGTGTCCGAGGACAACGAAAGAGGTGAAGAATGTGAGCGTTATTCCTTGTCTGACCTTAACAATAAGTCATGATTAACGCAATAGTTCCAGATGAATGGAAGTTTGTTAGTGTAACACCGATATTCCAAAATGGTTATAGGTCCTTGAAATTATCTCTATGTAGGTGGGAAACTTATGGGAACCATCGTCCGAGATAAGATGGTAAACATACCACTTAGAGGACCACCACTTGATAAGCGATTTTCAACGTGGTTATCGACACAATCCCTCATCTCAATAATCTGTTCCATTTCTTATATGATACAATCAACACATGATGAAAGTAAAGCTCTTGTGATTTTACGTGCCAAAAATAAGTAAAGATTATTCTTTTGACTCTAGACAGCCTATATGGTCTCTCTCTCTCTCTCTCTCTCTCTCTCTCTCTCTCTCTCTCTCTCTCTCTCTCTCTCTCTCTCTCTCTCAATTTTTTTTGCCCTATGGCTCTTGGGCTTATGGCATTTTTTCCTTGTTTTTTAATTACATACATATTTTTTGATTTGTGATTCTAGTTCATCGATCCTTCCTCTATACTATTTCTTTACTTCATTTTCCTCGTCCTAAAGCTTCATGTGTTCACCTCCTACATTTGAGTGTCCAGTCTTGGTGTGATATTTACACCTGGCGCGGACCTGTGTATCCAGTCACACGCTCGCGTCATCTACGATGGCGGTTAGACTGCCAGCGACCCGCCTGTATCTCTCTTATGATACTTCAATTTCATCCCATCTTACGTTCCCCTGTACCTTTCGTCTCATCGTCCTCGGCAATTCATCCCTCTGTTTGGCTCGTCTCTCCTCCTGTAACTCTTGCTAATTCAACATTTCTGCCTGAACGTTTATCCTTCATGCCAGACGCGGGCGAGTGTCTGGATATCTCCGTTTTCTTCCAAGAGTATCCATTGTTTTTGTAGCCTCTGAGGCGGCTTGAAGCGTCTCTTCTGCTCTGCCTGACTTTCCTATCTTGCTATAAATCTTGATTATGTCAGTGCTATGGCCCACCCACGTCCCTCGGCATTCTTAGATCACACTTGTGGCCTCCGGCTTGTCTGTACCAGTCTCAGACTTTCCTCACTTTCTGCGCGGCGCCTCCAGTTTCCTGCCTGACTTTGTTCCTGTTAATCTTGATAATGTCAGCGTTTTAGCCAAATTTCTCATCTAGGAGATATTCCTGAGATTTTGAGCTTCACTGTATCACTGTTAGGGTTCCCTCATGTCCGCTAGACGTGTTCATGTGCCGTCTTGACCTTGCTTTCCTCCTGCAGTAGACGTGTTCGTGTGCCGTCTTGACCTTGCTTTCCTCCTGCAGTAGACGTGTTCGTGTGCCGTCTTGACTTTGCTTTCCTCCTGCAGTAGACGTGTTCGTGTGCCGTCTTGACCTTGCTATCCTCCTGCAGTAGACGTGTTCGTGTGCCGTCTTGACCTTGCTTTCCTCCTGCAGTAGACGTGTTCATGTGCCGTCTTGACCTTGCTTTCCTCCTGCAGTAGACGTGTTCGTGTGCCGTCTTGACTTTGCTTTCCTCCTGCAGTAGACGTGTTCGTGTGCCGTCTTGACTTTGCTTTCCTCCTGCAGTAGACGTGTTCGTGTGCCGTCTTGACCTTGCTTTCCTCCTGCAGTTGACGTGTTCTTTTGCCGTCTTGACCTTGCTTTCCTCCTGCAATAGACGTGTTCTTTTGCCGTCTTGACCTTGCTTTCCTCCTGCAGTAGACGTGTTCGTGTGCCGTCTTGACCTTGCTTTCCTCCTGCAGTATCTGTGGCGGTTCAGTGATCGAGGTCACCTCAGAGCCGGCTACCCAGGCCTCATCGTCACCCTCTTCCCGGCGCTGCCTTCCTTCCTCAAGAAGGTGGACGCTGTCTATGAGAGGATCACCGACAGCAACATCGTCTTCTTCATAGGTAAGAGGATGTGTGGAAGGAGGGAGAGAAGATGGGAATGGGAAGGAGCAAAAGAAAATGGGAGGGCAGGGAAAGCCTATAAATAAGATGGTGAGGGAGAAGTAGGAGGAGGCATCATGAAGGATATTCATGAAGTAGATTTGGATCTATATTTCCACTGATATTGTGTCTTCCACGTCTCGTTCTTCTGGTGTCTGATGTATAGTCATAAATCGTACTGTACATATAGATACTGACCAGACACAAATGGCCATCATAGTTATATATGACACCATTAAGGTATCAAGTGGCCAGCAATGGCATATGTCAGTTTTCCTGTACTTGTGTTGACCTGTCATGACCCGTGATGACCCCGCAGGGAAGTACTACTACGTGCACAACGGTGACCGCCTGGTGGAGAACTCCCCGAGGCCCCTGACTGACCTGGGCCTCCCAGAGCTACAGACACAGATCGACGCTGCCTTTTATTGGCCTCGCGCGAAGAAGACCTACTTCTTCAGGTAGGTCCTGTGGATACATTGAATCTTTCAGATACGTACCGGGGCAGTTGGAACGTTCTGGATCCTTCAGGATGTTCCTGAATGCTTCAGATACTTCATGGGTCCTTCAGAGGTCTGAAATCTTATCTTGGTTGGGTTGGGGGTCTTACGACTTCAAGTTGTTACTAGGTCCTTCCACTAGGATTTAGGGTTCCCCGGGTAGATCCATCAGGCCTGTGTTCGACTCCACCTCCTGTGGTCTTGGATCCTCCTGGCCTGTGCAGACCCAGGTGGCTGTGAATTTCCGTGATCACTCAGCGAGAGACCAACACAAGGTTAATCCTAAATAAATAGACGTGCACGTAGGATTTGCTAATGTTTATCCGTCTACCATCTTCTCATTCTTAGGGTCATTGATTATCATTAGCGAGGATTGAACCAAAACAACAGAAGTATGAACTGTGCAGGTCATGTTCTGATGTGAACCTGACTGTGTGGTTTACGTCGTCTATGATGTAAACTCTTCTTGTCTCCAGCATGTCTTCCATGAGCAGTGGGCCAATTTGCTCACACGGTCGCTTCACTTTCCTCTCTCTCTCTCTCTCTCTCTCTCTCTCTCTCTCTCTCTCTCTCTCTCTCTCTCTCTCTCTCTCTCTCTCTCTCTCTCTCTCTCTCTCTCTCTCTCTTATATCTACTAGTTTGCCACTAAATCCCTCGTTAACCACTGCCCCTATCCTCGATGATCACCCTCTCTCTCCCCCTCACCATTTGCTCCTCTTCCCCTTGTCGCCCACCCTCTATTCTTCGTTAAGCCTTTCTCTAACCCTCGTTTTAACATCTTCGTTAATTGTTCTAAGCCTCCTCGAGGGCTCTATTTCTCTGCCTTAAGCGTCTTTTACGTTTCGTTAACCTCCTCTTCTTCCACCCTGATCAGCTCTTCTCTTCCTCTCCTCAACCACCACCCTCTCCCCTCCCTCGTTAAACACTTCCCTTTCATCTCGTTAACCACCAATCCTCTCCTCTCCCTCATCAAATACTTCCCTTTCCTCTCGTTAACCACCACCCTCTTCCCTCCTCGTTAAACACTTCCCTTCCGTTTCCTTAACCACCAACCCTCTCCTCTCCCTTATTAAACACTTCCCTTTCCTCTCGTTAACCACCAACCCTCTCCACTCCCACGTTAAACGCCTCCCACCCCCACCTCTCCGCCGCACCTCCCTCCCACTTGTTAACCACGACCCGTCTCCCGGCAGCCGGGACTGGTACTTCCGGTACAACGACCAGACTGGTCGTATGGACGAGGGTTACCCGAAGGACATGAGCAAGTGGAATGGTCTACCAGGCAACCTGGACGCTGCCTTCACCTGGAAGGATGGTACGTAGCCTCCCACGCGCCCCTCTGTGAGGACCGTGTCTGTAAACCTGTCTTTATAAGGGGGTGGTCTTTATTAGGAGGATGGTCTTTACAAGGGGGGGTGGTCTTTATAAGGGAGATGGTCTTTATATGTAGGGTAGTAATAGGAGGTCGTTATATCTGGGATTATCATTAAGGGGTCGGTCTTTATAAGGGGTGGTCTTCATGTGTGGGGGTAGTAATAGGAGGTCTTTATATCTGGGGTTAGTATTAAGGGGTCGGTCTTTATAATGGGTGGTCTTCATATGTGGGGGTAGTAATAGAAGGTCTTTATATCTAGGGTTAGTATTAAGGGGTCGGTCTTTATAAGGGGTGGTCTTCATATGTGGGGGTAGTAATAGAAGGTCTTTATATCTGGGGTTAGTATTAAGGGGTCGGTCTTTATAAGGGGTGGTCTTCATATGTGGGGGTAGTAATAGAAGGTCTTTATATCTGGGGTTTAGTATTAAGGGGTCGGTCTTTATAAGGGGGTGGTCTTCATGTGTGGGGTAGTAATCGGAGGTCTTTATATCTGGGGTTACTATTAAGGGGTCAGTATGTGAAGGGAGCTCCTGAGGAAGTGTATGGCAGGGGAGACTATACTGAAGGCATTACCAAGGCTCTTCATTCGAGATTTTGAGTTGATTTGTAACTACAGTTTGGCTGCAGTCCAGCTGTTTGTGACTCTTCTAGGAATGTATATGATATAAATCTAACATATATATATATATATATATATATATATATATATATATATATATATATATATATATATATATATATATATATATATATATATATATATATTTTTTTTTTTTTATTTTCCAAAAGAAGGAACAGAGAAGGGGGCCACGTGAGGATATTCCCTCAAAGGCCCGGTCCTCTGTTCTTAACGCTACCTCGCTAACGCGGGAAATGGCGAATAGTTTGAAAGAAAAAGAAAAGATATATATATATATATATATATATATATATATATATATATATATATATATATATATATATATATATATATATATATATATATATATACATATATATATATATATATATATATATATATATATATATATATATATATATATATATATATATATATATATATATATATATATATATATATATATATATATATATATATATATATATATATATATATATATATATATATATATATATATATATATATATATATATATATATATATATATATATGAATGTGTTTGATGATAGAGTGGCAGTTATAGGGTGTTTTGGTCGAGGTGGTGTGCAAAGTGAGAGGGTTAGGGAAAATGGTTTGGTATATATATATATCCCTGGGGATAGGGGATAGGGGAGAAAGAATACTTCCCACGTATTCCCTGCGTGTCGTAGAAGGCGACTAAAAGGGGAGGGAGCGGGGGGCTGGAAATCCTCCCCTCTCACTTTTTTTTTTTTTAATTTTCCAAAAGAGGGAACAGAGAAGGGGCCCAGGTGAGGATATTCCCTCAAGGGCCCAGTGCTCTGTTCTCAACGCTACCTCGCTAATGCGGGAAATGGCGAATAGTATGAAAAAGTATATTTGCGTGGGTGGACGTGTATGTACATACATGTATATATATATATTTCCCTATCTTTCAGTCTATCTTAGCACCAGTGAGGTATAATTATTTCCACCAGTGAGGACTCATACATCATCTGCCTCTCTCCTCCACCAGGCAAATCCTACTTCCTACGAGGTGCTCAGTACTGGCAGTACGACAACGTCAAGATCCGGCCAGTGGAAGGGTACCCGAGGGAGGCGCCGCACTACTGGGTCAACTGCCCCAGGGGGGAGCAGCGGAGGCAGTCGTCCGTGCCCTAGTGGCCCTCCTCCTGTGGGCCCCTGGCAGCGGTGCGGGCCTAGGTACCTCGTAGTGAAGCAGCTCCTTGCTGGCTGGGTCGCGTCGTCACCCCATCTCGTACTTCCTGAGTCTCGCAGCATCTCTCGCTCTCCCTGTGGTGCTCTGTTGCACATCCACGGCCTTGTAGTCTCTCACTCTTGTAACACCTCTGTGTTGTTGAGTCTTGTAGTCTCTCAGTCTTGTAACACCTCTGTGTTGTTGAGTCTTGTAGTCTCTCACTCTTGTAACACCACTGTTTTGTTGAGTCTTGTAGTCTTTCAGTCATGTAACACCTCTGTGTTGTTGAGTCTTGTAGTTCTCAGTCTTGTAACACCTCTGTGTTGTTGAGTCTTGTAGTCTCTCACTCTTGTAACACCTCTGTGTTGTTGAGTCTTGTAGTCTTTCAGTCATGTAACACCTCTGTGTTGTTGAGTCTTGTAGTCTCTCAGTCTTGTAACACCTCTGTGTTGTTGAGTCTTGTAGTCTCTCAGTCTTGTAACACCTCAGTCTTGCGTTTTCATTCAGTTGTGTCGAGTCTTATTCTGGTTCCTTGAAACTTGAAGGATTTGCTGCAGCCATCTTTGTTGTGGTCGTTTTCTTTTGTCACTCTTTCATTTCCTCTTTTACTCCTTCTTCTTCTTCTTCTTCTTCTTCTTCTTCTTCTTCTTCTTCTTCTTCTTCTTCTTCTTCTTCTTCTTCTTCTTCTTCTTCACATCTACAATCATCGAATTTGTTTTTATTCGTTCAGCGGCCACAGGAACAAAGGAAACTTTCTTAAGAATTCGTTCCTCACTTGCATTTTTCCTCTAAGTTCATCGTCAGGATGAACCACACCAGGACTCTCCACACTGTTGTTCTCTTCTTTGCTTTGAATCTAACCAGCAATTTCATCCCTCGTCATCTGGTACGTCTGCGTCAAACTCCAGCATATCACGTTATCTCTCATGTAGTCTCGCCCTCGCTCGTCTTCAAACATGAAAGAAATATATTCTTGAAATGTTCTGTTGGTGATGTGAGACGGCACGATCAGCTTCTCTCCTCACACAGTGTCTCCTGGCTCGGCTGGACGTAACGGAATAGGTTCTCATTTCATGGAATTTGATGCCACACTTACTACACTTCAGATGACGAATCATATATCCCCTTATCATCAAGTCGTCTGGTGCTACACACGAACCATATCATCGTAGTACCACGTCAGCTGACACGATCGCCTCCGCGAGGGAGGACATGAGGAGGTTGAAGATCCCCTGGCACGATCAGGGACCAGATCTAACCTGGCACCTGTGCTGGATCCTACCTTCTGAATTGGATCAAGGTTTGCACAACTTGGGATCTACTGTGATAATGTCCAGAGGAACAGTGATATGCAGGTGTCTTTATTGTCCCTACCCAGTCAGGGACACATCCAGAAGACCAGGAGGAGTTCGTATTTTGACTGAATTGACGCAAACTTGGGTGTTAGAGGCCATCTTGTTCTATGTGCGTGTTGATATTGATTATCCCATTATTTAACCAAGGTATATTACTCGCGTCCAGGAGGGTCTCGAGCATGGTCGTCAGTTAACTATGACTTAATAACTGTATATATAAATATTTTGTACCTTATTTGATTTTGTAATTAAAATGTTAATACTGTTGTCGTGTTTTGATCACCTGGAATGGGTTTCGTAATAGAATAATCATAAAGAACAATGTTGAATTTACATCCATATGTAATGGGGGTGAGTGGTTCGGGAGAGTTTTAGGAATAACGTTATGGGTTGGTGAGAGAATAGGAGCTAAGGAAGGAGTAGCACTACTCCTGAAGCAGGAGTGGTGGGAGTATGTGATAGAGTGTAAGGAAGTAAATTTTAGATTGATGTAGGTAAAACTGAAAGTGGACGGAGAGAGATGGGTGATTATTGGTGCCTATGCACCTGGTCATGAGAAGAAAGATCATGAGAGGCAAGTGTTTTGGGATCAGCTGAGTGAGTGTGTTAGCAGCTTTCATGCCTGAGACTGGGTTATAGTGATGGATGATTTAAATGCAAAGTGAGTAATGTGGCAGTTAAGGGTATAATTGATGTTCATAGGGTGATCAGTGTTGTAAATAGAAATAGTAAAGAGCTTGTGGATTTATGTTCTGAAAAAAGACCGGTGATTGGGAATAACTGGTTTAAAAAGAGAGATATACATAAGTATGCGTATGTGAGTAGGAAAGATAGTCAAAGAGCACTATCGGATTACGTGTAAATTGATAGGCATGTAAAAGAGAAACTTTTGGATATTAACATGTTGAGAGGGGCAGCTGGAGAGATGTTTGATCACAATCTTTTGATGGCGAAGGTGAAGATTTGTAGAAGTTTTTAGAGGAGAAGAGAGAATGTTGTGGAGAAGAGAGTGGTGAGAGTAAGTGAGCTTGGAAAGGAGACTTGTGTGGGTAAGTACCAAGAGAGATTGAGTGTAGAATGGCAAAAGGTGAGAGCAAATGACGTGAGGGGAGTGGTTGAGGAATGGGATGTATCTAGGGAAGCAGTGATGGCTTGCGCAAAAGATGTATGTGGCATGAGAAAGGTGGGAGCTGGGCAGATTAGAAAGGGTAGTGAGTGGTGGGATGAGGAAGTAAGGTTATTAGTGAAATAGAAAAGTGAAGCGTTTGGACGATACCTGCAAGGAAGCGGTGCAAATGAGTGGGAGATGTATAAAAGAAAGCGGTAGGAGGTCAAGAGAAACGTGCAAGTGTTGAAAAAGGGGAAAATGAGGGTTGGCGAGAGAGTATCATTAAATCTTAGGGAGTATAAAAAGATGTTTTTGAAGGAGGTAAATGACGTGTGTAAGACAAGAGAACAAATGGGAACATCGGTGAAGGGGGCAAGTGGGAGGTAATAACAGGTAGTGATGAAGTGAGAAGGAGATGGAGTGAGAATTTTGAAGGTTTGTTAAATGTATTTGATGATAGAGTGGCAGATATAGGGTGTTTCGGTGGTGTGCGAAGCGGAAGAGACAGGGAGAATGGTTTGGCAAAGAGAGAAGAGATAGTGAAAGCTTTGCCGAAGATGAAATACACCAAGGCGGCGGGTTTGGACAGTATTGCAGTGGCATTTATCAAGAAAGGGGGTGACTGTGTTGTGGACTATGGCACTATGCATGCATATTGCCATTGTACAAAGGCAAAGGGGATGAAAGTGAGTGTTCAAACTACAGAGGTATAAGTTTGTCGCGCATTCCTGGGAAATTATATGGGAGGGTATTGATTGAAAGGGTAAAGGCACGTGCAAAGCATCAGATTGGGGAAGAGCAGTGTGGTTTCAGAAGTGGTAGAGGATGTGTGGATCAGGTGTTTGCTTTAAAGAATGTATGCGAGAAATACTTAGAAAAACAGATGGATTTGTATGTAGCATTTATGGATCTGGAGAAGGCATATGATAAGGTTGATAGAGATGCTTTGTGGAAGGTATTAAGAATATATGGTGTGGGAGGTAAGTTGTTAGAAGCAGTGATAAGTTTTCACTAAGGATGTAAGGCATGTGTACGAGTAGGAAGAGTGGAAAGTGATTGGTTCCCAGTGAATGTTGGTTTGCGGCAGGGGTGTGTGATGTCTCCATGGTTGTTTAATTTGTTTATGGATGGGGTTGCTAGGGAGGTAAATGCAAGAGTTTTGGAGAGAGGGGCAAGTATGCAGTCTGTTGTGGATGAGAGGGCCTGGGAAATGAATCAGTTGTTGTTCGCTGATGATAAAGCTCTAGTGGCTGATTCGTGTGAGAAACTGCAGAGGCTGGTGACTGAGTTTGGAAAAGTGTGTGAAAGGAGAAAGTTAAGAGTAAATGTGAATAAGAGCAAGGTTATTAGAAACATTAGGGTTGAGGGGCAAGTTAATTGGTATGTAAGTTTGAATGGAGAAAAACTGGAAGAAGTGGAGTGTTATAGATATCTGGGAGTGGACTTAGCAGCGGATGGAATCATGGAAGCGGACGTGCGTCACAGGTTGGGGGAGAGGGCGAAGGTTCTAGAAGCGATGAAGAGAATGTTATCTCGGAGAGCAAAAACGGGGATGTTTGAAGGAATAGTGGTCCCAACAATGATACATAGTTGCGAGGCGTGGGCTAGATAGGGTTGTACGCAAGAGGGTGGATGTGTGAAAATAAACAGTGTGATTGAGAGAGCAGAAGAGGGTGTGTTGAAATTGTTTGGACGTATGGAGAGAATGAGTGAGGAAAGAGTGATAAAGAGGATATATGTGTCAGAGGTGGAGGGATCAAGGAGAAGTGGGAGACCAAATTGAAGGTGGACGGATGGAGTGAAAAGGATTTTGAGCGATCGGGGCCTGAACATATATCGCTGAGGGAGCAATACCCGGATACAAACTATTCACGAAAGATGGCTTGTACAGGGTAGGTGGTGGAGTTTTGATCTACGTTGATAATAATCTAAGTGCTATCAAGATGAGCAAAGTAGACACACACACTTACTTGACATTACTGACAAGTTCAAAAGTAAACTATGTCTCGGAGTTATTTACAAACCTCATAAAAAAGAAGACGATAAGATGCTATACGCTAAAATCAGAACTACAGTAAACAGTAAATATGTTATAATAGTAGGAGACTTCAACAGTCCAAACATAAAGTGGAACACGTCACCAGGTGACCGAGAAGGAACGAGACTAACGGAACTGATTGAAGACGCTTTTCTAGAACAGTTGATTTAAAAACCAACCCGAGGTAAAAACATTCTTGATCTTGTCCTCACCAGTGACACAATCAACTCTTGCGAAGGAGGCGAGAGTTTGTCAAACAGTGAGCACAGTTTGATCATATTAAGGACAAAATTAGATTAAGAAATAAATGACAACAAACTCTTGATCCAAGTTTACAGGCGAGCAAGTTTTGAAAACATTAGACAAGAAATTCGCAGTACCAATTGGACAAAACCTCTTGACGTTTACATAAAAGATGAAATGTGGAATAATTATAAAAGCACACCAGTCCACATCGAAAATAAACATATCCCACGAATTACGAAGAGAGCTTGCAATACCATCATGAATGATAGGAAAATAGGACTAATTCGCCAAAAGAAGACAACATGTACGTAATTAAAATCATTGGGAACCGATGAAAATCACCAGGAATTAAAATCCAAAAGAGTGTAAGAAACGTCATAAGACAAAGTAAACGCGAGGAAGAAAAAGAATATCCTTGAAAGTTAAGAACAATCCCAAGGAATTCTTCAAATATGTAAGACAACAGAAGACAGTAAAAGAAGAAACTGGACCATTATGGAACGAACATGACTTACTATTGACGACAGGGAAATGGCCTCCATATTGAATCATTCTTTTAACTCCGTGTTGACAACTGAAGAAACATCTCGAATACCGCAACTAATGAAATGTTGTAAGGGTCTGATGAAGAAGAGTTGAAGGTTAGAGAAATAAAGAGCTCTGAAGTACTTCAATACTTGGACCTATTAATTCCTAACAGATCCAGCGGCCCAGATAACTTAGCTCCAGATTTTTAAAGATCAGGAGACAGCTGATATAACCCATGACAAAAATATTCAACAAATCTCTATCGGATGGTCAAGTGCCAACTGACTGGAAACTAGCAAATGGTACTCCTATGTATAAAAAAAAGAGACAAAAAGTGTGCCTTGAACTACTGCCCAATTAGCCTTACGTCAGTGTTATGTAAAATGATGGAAGAATCAACACAAGATAAAATTGTTACGTTTCTAGAACACAAAATTACATCGGACAACCAACATAGTTTCCGATATAGATCCTGACAGACGAAGTTGCTAAAATTTTTTAAAGTTGCGATCAGAATTGGGACGAAGAATTACCGTCTGATGTGGTATATTTAGATTTCCAAAAGGCTTTCGATAAAATACCTCACAAGAGACTTTTGCATAAACATAAACTTAAAGCACACGGAATCGATGAAGAACTCTGTACAAGGATCAGAGACTGGCTTACCGTAAGAAAGCAGCGTGTGTAGTATTAAAAGGCGAAGCCTCAGATTGGCTAGACGTATCGAGTGGTGTGCCACAGGGGTCGGTCCTTGGCCCAGTTCTCTTCATAACATACATTAATGACCTAGAACTCGGTCTCATATATAAGATCTCCAAATTTGTTGACGATGCTAAACTAGGAGGTAGAACTGTAAACAGGCGGGATTGTGATTCAAAGAGATCTCATCTTACTAGCATTGTGGTCGGACGGATGGTAAATGAAATTTGATGTAGACAAGTGTAAAGTTATTCACTTTGGAGACAAGAATATACGTTGCGACTATAAACTAATTGGAAACTCTCTAAGTAAATGAAGAAAAGGACCTTGGAGTTGTCATTAGCAACTATCTGAAGTACACTAAACAGTATCAAGCAGTAAGTGAAATGAGGAACCAAATGTTAGGTTTCAGAAGAGCCACATTCGCTTACAGCTACTCTCTAGCTCTCCTGTGCATTGCACGAAACCCACATCTCCCAGTCCACAACCAGGGCACACAGGCTTTTCCGTGGTTGTCAGCAGCCGGGCTACTTGCCCTGGTTCAGTCCATTGACGGCACTCAATGAGTCTAGGGTATGGCAGGTAGGGTAGGTGCACTGAGCGCCACTTGAAGGGGGGCGCCACTCAACAGGTTTGGTTTTTGACATATGCTGCCCGATTGACATTTTCAACGGTTTGGTCTTGTGCGATAAAAAAGAAACTCGCCTACTTTTCAACTAAAGTAATATTTTGCTACTATCAGTTGCATTACCGCTTCTACGTTACAAGTAAGTCTTTAAGTCTTTAAGAGTTTATATAAATTTAAGTTTGGCCTAATTCTTCAACAGTTTATAATTACACCGTATATATTCTTTATATACATCCACTGTGTGTACATTTTAAATCATGCCAGAGGCACAATTTCATGCTTGCCATAGGCGATATTTCTTCTAGATACGCCCCTGACGGCACGTCTCCCTTTGGATACATCGTTCCAATTCAGCTTATCCCGTGCAAGCCTTTTACCCTCTTGCTTGCTCAGGCCTCGATCACTCAAAATGTTTTCACTCCATCCTTCCATCTCCAGTTTGGTCTCCCCCTTCTTGTCCCCTCCCCTCCTCTCCGTCTGCGCCGTGATCAGCAAACGGTAGAGTGTGGCAACTGTGGTGGCCAGGAGAAGAAACACTCCTGCCCGTTGGTTTACCCAAAAGTACGAACAGTTTGTTGACAGAGGCGTCAGAGCCCTGGTTCCCAGAATGCCCCTCCTCAACTAGAACTCTGTTCTGGAAGTATCAGGAAGTGGACGCGCCGGTGGGGAATAATTCAGCTGCGTGGGAGACGTCCAGAATAAATGATTAGGACTGGCTTCCTGTGGGGACGAGGAACCCACCGGAGATTTCGTGGGGTCATCAATAGATCATTTGTCATGTGTCCACTTTTACACGGATGGCTCCAAGATGGATGAGCGTGTGTGTGTGTGTGTGTGTGTGTGTGTGTGTGTGGTCAGATGTTCCCTCACGTACAGTTTGCCAAGTCATCAATCTGTTCTTTTTTGCGCGCGCGCGATTATTTGCTATTGCTGACACCAAAGACCACATATTTAATTCACCTCATAAGAAATCAGTAATATTTCTTTCCGATTGGTTATCTGCTCTTAAAGCTGTAGACGAGTAAAGCAGAATCAAATGAAATTCAGTGGAATGTCGTTGATAAATCAAACGTGTGTAATAAATCTTGACATGGCTGCCTGGTCATTGCGACACTGATGGCCAACGCAGAGGGAGAGTAGTTGGCAAAGGCGACCTCAGAACTCGAGGAAGTCCTTGCGATCCTTAGTGTAACTGGGGTCGTGGCTTCACTTTGGGAAGTATGTCACTACTTCTACTGTGGCGACGTCCGTGGACCAGCTGGGCAACGGATGAGAAATATAAGGAAGAAGTAGTGGAGTGGACGACTTGCTGTAGACAGAGGATACAGAAGAGAAGAAGTCGTGCTCACACACACACACACACACACCTGCTGCCACAGGAGGGTGTACAGATGCCCTTGATCACGTAACATCGTAACAGCAGAGCTTCAAGTTCACCTCTGCAAGTCATACTAACATTGAAGGAAAAACGAAGGAAAAAAAAATGATTCATATTCAATATTTTCAAAAAAAAGGAAATTGCAACGCATCGCCATAAACCGACTTTATGATATGATGAAGATAATTGATACATTGATTATCGTAAAGAGACTGTAATGGTCAAGATGGTGCTGGCTTGTTGGGTGAGGCTGCTCCACCCTGGGCTGGTGTGTGGGAGGTGGTAGTGTGTGCAGCCGGTCTGGTGAGGGAGAGGTCGCACTCTGGAGATGGTTCCGTTGCACTGCTGAGCGGATGAACTGCTGCTGTTGTGTTTGGTACTATGTTATTCCCAGGCGTTTTGCATGTCACGCTGGAGGACTCTCTCTCTCTCTCTCTCTCTCTCTCTCTCTCTCTCTCTCTCTCTCTCTCTCTCTCTCTCTCTCTCTAACATGTATTAGTCTGTGAGATGCCCCGTCACACAGTGTGGTACGTAGGGCCCGCTGGCTGCACCACGTGCGGGAGCAGGCTGCACGTACCGCTCAAGTCACGTGATGTGACGTGGATCTCACGTCGCCTCGTGGTCCAATGGTTGACGTACCGGCCTGCCACATGGTAGGCCTGGGTTCGAATCCTCGACGCCCAGAGGTAAATCACCATCATACAGACGTAGTGTATCGCTTTGCGTTCCTGACCCTGAAACATTACACGGGCCGCCCAGAGTCGGACGTATAAGTTCGAATCCTGGTTGCGACAGTCGGTCCACATTCAACCCAGCTGTTCATCCACCCGCAGTGGTTGTTTAATAAAACAGGTACCTGGTTCAGTCTAATATATATATATATATATATATATATATATATATATATATATATATATATATATATATATATATATATATATATATATATATATATATATGTATATATATATATATATATATATATAATTCTTTATACGTGTTTTTATGACAAATGATATTGTACTATCATATATTTCAATGCTTCTTGTAGTACTAGTTATTGTAGCCTGACTGACAAAGGATGATAGACTTAGATCATTATTTTCTTCAGATGTGATGTTTTCCTTCATGCATTAAGATCATATATGTATGTATGTTGTTAGGGGGTGACGACCATCAGCTCCCGGTGGGTCGTTAGTCCTGTGTGTACTGCATTGTGTGGCAGAGCCAGACAGTGGCCAACGGTGTTGACATCCAAGATAACAAGCAATACGTTAGTGGATTATCTCGAAGTTAACTTTCACTCAAGTAATTTGGATTTGGACTTACTTTTATCTCCAGATAAATATATCTAACAAAGTAAGTATAAGTGTACTTCGTGACATTCTTTATCCCCCTTTCGAAAACACATAGTACCAAAGATAACGTACGTTGTCTACGGAAATGTACTTATGTAAAAAGTAGTTCAAATTCTCAGGGTCAAAGGATAAGGAAATCTCAAATTGACCCACTTAGAAACAGGAGGGAGGCATCGCTAGCATGTTCCTCACCATCAATGACCCTGAGGATACTTTTGGGGAATGGGGAGCAGGAGAAAGGGGGGGGGGACCTTCTCAAAAGATCCCCCCCAATCTCTTTGCCTGACAAATATTGTGTGTGGCGAGAACACATTTCCTTTCGGTGCGACGCCAGTGTACACGTCACTACGACCAGATATCTGTTGTCCGAAGTCTTAACGAGGCCTGAGTGTTGCAACACGTCCCACCCTCCTTGTCTGCTGGTTCACAAGTGGCTGACCAGCTTCTTGTCACACTCCCAACACCAGGAGAGGACAAGCCAAGCAGCTAGCTTGGCTGACGGTTTAGGTTCACGAGCATGTATGAGGGTGATCAATTCCTATGGTTGTCTGAGGCTTCTGGGCCAATGTGAGAGAGAGAGAGAGAGAGAGAGAGAGAGAGAGAGAGAGAGAGAGAGAGAGAGAGAGAGAGAGAGAGAGAGAGAGAGAGAGAGAGAGAGAGAGAGAGAGACTACCTATCTCCCTAAGCGTACCTATAAGGAGACTTAACTATGTTGGTGATATAAGACTATTCCCTGCTGTCACTTGTATCATCTACCCTTGATTCATCTGGGATTGATGTCTGCCACTCGTCAGGTATTCTTTTAAATATGTGTGTAGTTGTTCCATGCATATTTTTCATTTCTCCCGGCACTATAGACACGTGACGCTTATACAATGGAATTGGCCTCTTGGTTTGGTTCTCAATGCGTTGTTGTCTGATTTATATGCGTTATGTTCCATGATATTGTTAACGATTTGTTAACTCTGTATGCTCATTGTTGAGAGGCTTTCAGGTTTAACACGTTTCCTTTTATATTTTCAGTTTGTTGTCGTGTGTTGATCATCATTCATTTCTGTCTTCATTCCAAGCTACATAGACGGAGGTCTTTCTGTCTCTCATGGTTGTTCATATGTCCCATCTTGTCGACTCTGTTCATATTCATGAATTTTCTCTGCTTTCTTTCTTCCTCTTTGATTCGTTGGTGATCAGTTTTGCTTGTGGTACATACATTAAACATTCTCATCGATAGGTTCTCATTACCATACCTCTCATCATTTGACTCTGTTATTATCGAAATATGTCCTATGAAACCTAGTTTCTCATTCAGGATGCCATCCAACTCTTGTACATTTGCTGCGCTTGCCATCACCTTCTGTGTTGGGTCTTGATATGGTGCCACTAATGTGTTCCTCTTTGTTCCATAGTCATCATCACAAACAGTCAGGTGTACGTCTGCCCATCTGTAGATCACGTCCAAGTCTTTCTTCTTGCATTTGTCAATCAGTTTCTGATCCAATCATTATGCTTACTGTGTCATTAGGAAAACTCCTTTACTGTGCTTTCCTCTTTCCTTTCATGTCCATGCCTGAGGTCATGATGAGAGAGAGAGAGAGAGAGAGAGAGAGAGAGAGAGAGAGAGAGAGAGAGAGAGAGAGAGAGAGAGAGAGAGAGAGAGAGAGAGAGAGAGAGAGAGAGAGAGAGAGGGAAGACCCAGCACCCGGGCTTGTGACAATAGCACCATCAGAGTTAATGAAGGCAGCAGCACCTGTGTCCCTCACTGCTGCTGCAGACCACCTCACTGTCCTCACCAGGACCCACACCCACCACGCGTCACCCACCCCCGCACACCCGCCCTCACCACAGGGTCACTCCGCCTTTATCAAGGGTCACCTCCGCCCACACCAGGGGGTCACCCCACCTATATCAAGGGTCACCTCCGCCCACACCAGGGGGTCACTCCACTCATATCAAGGGTCACCTCCGCCCACACCAGGAGGTCACTCCACCCATATCAGGGGTCACCTCCGCCCACACCAGGGGGTCACCCCACCTATATCAAGGGTCACCTCCGCCCACACCAGGGGGTCACCCCACCTATATCAGGGGTCACCTCCGCCCACACCAGGAGGTCACTCCGCCCATATCAGGAGTCATTCTCGTTACTGTCTCATATGTAGAACTTCCTGGTTTACATCTGGGTCAATCATGAGCGGTCAAACTGTATGTAAACCTAATTAATCCTAATAACCTTTATCTAGTTATAGTTAGGTTGCTTACCACCTCGCCAGTCGGTAATCATGTTCGTAAATATCCCGTCTGAACCAAATAATGACTTGGGATGTAACTCTGGCTCCAGAATATTTGACGTACCAAAGCCCATTCATGGACACGTGACGCTTATACAATGGAATTGGAGCTCATTCTGTCTATATTGATCTCATATAGGTAGAAAATTCTTGCTTTAATCAGAGAAATACTCGTCAAGATGGTTTTGTTAGAATCCTTGAACACTCGCTGGTTGGAGACCTCTTCAGCCTGGCAGACGTCGTTACACCGTCGGAGCAAAATTGTACATCGAACTGACTAGCTTGAAAAGCCTCGTTGGAGGTGGGTCTTGGCCGGAACACACGCACACAGCAGAGCAACAAGGTGTCGCTCAGTACATCGTCCAGCAAGGCCGTCCAACCACCTTTCTCAGACTTTCCAGAAGGGACGGACGCAGCGCGCGCGCTGCGCCCACAGTGCCCAGTAGCCCACTGAAATCAGAAAACACAATAGTGGTGGACAGACGAACTGGAAACATGGCTCAGTTACCGTTCAGTCGCACAGACTGGTGGCCTGAGACTGGACGTGATACAGTCACTCGAATGCTTCAACGAACGACTGGACGCTAGAAACCTCCTCCCTCTGGCATGAACAACCACACCTCACCTCCCTCCTCCCTCTGGCATGAACAACTACACATCACCTCCCTCCTCCCTCTGGCATGAACAACCACACCTCAGCTCCCTCCTCCCTCTGGCATGAACAACTACACCTCACCTCCCTCCTTCCTCTGGCATGAACAACCACACCTCACCTCCCTCCTTCCTCTGGCATGAACAACCACACCTCACCTCCCTCCTCCCTCTGGCATGAACAACCACACCTCACCTCCCTCCTCCCTCTGGCATGAACAACCACACCTCACCTCCCTCCTCCCTCTGGCATGAACAACTACACATCACGTCCCGGCGTTGTGTGTGACGCAGTGTGACGCGATGATCACCTTGTCATCTGTTGTGCAGGATAAGACAGCCATGTTGGACGTCATGTGTATAGTGGGGAGGTGTGGGTGGGGCTCTGTTGTGGGTGTGAAGTGAGGGTGTGGGTGGAGCTCTGTTATGGGTGTAATGGGAGGGTGTGGGTGGAGCTTTTATTATTGTTGTAAAGGGAGGGTGTGGGTGGAGCATTGTTATGGGTGTGATGGAGAGGTGTAGGTGTAGCTCTGTTATGTAGCTCTGTTATACCCATAACAGAGGTAGTTCTGTTATGGGTAAAATGGGCAAAGTATGAGTAGATCTTTGTTATGGGTGAAACTGTAAGGTATGGGTAGGGCTTTGCTATGGGTGTTAATGGTTAGATGTGATTGGGGCTCTGTTAAGTGTATAATGGAGAAGGTATGGGTAGGGCTGTGTTATGGGTATGAGGGGAAGGTGTGAGTACGACTCTGTTAAGGGTGTAATTGGAGGTGTGGGTGGGGTTCTGTCATGGGTTTTCTTCTCCATTACTGGAAGTAGGAGGTGGGCGGGTGTGAAAGATCCCAGAAAATTAGGGTTTGGTCCCAAGGAGGTTGAGGCTTGGTCCCAGGGAGGCTGGGTCTTGTCCCAGGGAGGCTGGATCTGGTCCCAGGGAGGCTGGATCTGGTCCCAGGGAGGCTGGTCCCAGGGAGAGCAGGACCTTGTGGCATTACGAGCGGGAAGCTCACCATACCATCATCAGCGGACCAAGGATATTCTCGCCCATAAGAAACCCACGTTCACCTGCTCCTGCGTGGAGAGCAGCCCCGAGGTTAGAGGAACCCCAGAGGAGGGAATCTGGGGGTTATATGGTAACAATAAATCCGAAATTACCAAGAACAAGACGAGAGGTCTTCCTCTTCCTCTCGTGCGTTGGTGCCGGGGGCCTGCTGAGCTACGGGGCGGCCCACACCACCGTGATTAATATGTGATGAGAACATCACGAACGGGTGAGGAAATAAGTGAAAGAAGAGAGGACCTGGCCCAGGCTTGTGGGCGTTAGGGCGAAGGGAGATGGGTGGGTGGGTGTTGGCTGTGGGGAGACCAGAGAAGGAGACCAGGGGTTGGACGTCATGTTAGTGGTGTATGGCGTCATGTTAGTGGTGTATGGCGTCATGTTAGTGGTGTATGGCGTCATGTTAGTGGTGTATGACGTCATTTTAGTGGTGTATGGCGTCATGTTAGTGGTGTATGGCGTCATGTTAGTGGTGTATGGCGTCATGTTAGTGGTGTATGACGTCATGTTAGTGGTGTATGGCGTCATGTCATCACTATGGACGGAGAGTTGTTGACTGCATGAGATGACTACATGACATGACTACCTGACATGACTACGTGACATGACTACATGACATGACTACGTGACATGATTGCATGACATAACTACATGACATGACTACATGACATGACTACATGACATGATTGCATGACATACCTACCTGACATGACTACGTGACATGACTACATGACATGACTACGTGACATGACTACCTGACATGACTACGTGACATGACTACATGACATGACTACATGACATGACTACCTGACATGACTACGTGACATGACTACATGACATGACTACGTGACATGATTGCATGACATAACTACATGACATGACTACATGACATGACTACATGACATGATTGCATGACATACCTACCTGACATGACTACGTGACATGACTACATGACATGACTACGTGACATGACTACATGACATGACTACGTGACATGATTGCATGACATAACTACATGAAATGACTACGTGACATGACTGCATGACATGACTACATGACATGACTACCTGACATGACTACGTGACATGACTACATGACATGACTACATGGCATGATTCCGTGACATGACTCTTGAGAGCTGTTAATGTTATCTTCCGCCCACACTGGCCCAATGTGGCCTAAAACACTGAAAGACGATATATACATATATATATATATATATATATATATATATATATATATATATATATATATATATATATATATATATTCTTTCTTTTTCTTTCAAACTATTTGCCATTTCCCGCGTTAGCAAGGTAGCGTTAAGAACAGAGGACTGGGCCTCTGAGGGAATATCCTCACCTGGCCTCGTTCTCTGTTCCTTCTATTGGAAAACATATATATATTATCCCTGGGGATAGGGGAGAAAGAATACTTCCCACGTATTCCCTGCGTGTCGTAGAAGGCGACTAAAAGGGGAGGGAGCGGGGGGCTGGAAATCCTCCCCTCTCAATTTTTTTTAATTTTCCAAAAGAAGGAACAGAGAAGGGGGCCAGGTGAGGATATTCCCTCAGTGGCCCAGTTCTCTGTTCTTAACGCTACCTCGCTAACGCGGGAAATGGCGAATAGTTTGAAAAAAAAAAAAAAAAAATATATATATATATATATGTATATATACAGTAAGAGTTCATAAGATTGTATCTAAAATGAAATTTTTCCCTACATGCATCACTGCATGGTTCACGGAAACAATCCACCTCATCATCAGATGTAAACAGTTCATAAAGTATTTTAAATCCCAACACCAACACACAAGTTCCGTCTCTCATCTGCCATTCTCGACTACACATTGACCTGACCTCTAAGGGGGGGTTGTGTGGAGGGGTCGGTCTGGGTAACGTGCGTTCAACTATTTTTCTTATGTTTTCGTTTCTTGATAATTCTTTCATCATAATTTGGTTGATGAGAAGATGTGGTTTAAACTTACCTGGGGATGCATTTGAGTTCTTAGTATTAGCAATTAAGACAGATTCATTGACGTTATGGTTAACATAATGAGATGAGGGGTACAATGTGATTGGGCTGTTAAGGTGTACAGGGTGATCGTTTTCATGGCAGTGTTTAACGATCGCATTTTTGTGATCATCCCTGCGTACTGCGTGACGATGCCAATAACACTTACTGTTTTACCGGCTGACCAATGTACACATCTTTACATGACTTACATTTGACGGTGTAAACACTTCCAATTCTCGGATGATTTGGCCTACTTTTAATTAAGGTCTTGCTGATAGTGTTATTGTGCTGGAATGCAATATTAAAAGCATCGTTTTTTAGTATGTATTACATTAGCTAAGTTAGGAGAATAGGGCAACACTAAGCATTTCAGTTCATCATTTTCCACGATTTTGTTACTAGATGCATAGAATTTCTTGCTAGCTTTCCAGTAAGCGTTATTCACAAACCACTTACGATAACATAACTGCCTAAAGATACGTCTCATATGACTACATTCGTCAACCAGGCCTATGGGATCACACATCCGAAATGCTCTTAAAAACATAGACATAACTGCAAACATTTTTATAGAAGGATCATGTAATGAGAGATAATGAATACAACTCTCAGAGTTGGTAGTTTTCCTGCAGAATTTAAAGGACAAATGGTCAAAGTCCCCTGCTATCAAAACACCAACAAAGGGCAGTTCGCCTTCTTTTTCCCATTATATCTTGAAGTTGCTGGTGGAGTGGATGTTATTTAACTCATTAACGATAACATGGTAATCTTGGGAAGATGGTCATAAGGCCAAATGCCCAGCTACAGAATCAAGCACCATGGCTGGAACCCCACCTACACCGAAAGAACTAAGAGAGGTCCAGGCAAGTCGACCCTCCCTACCTAGCACTCACCACCACGTACCAACCAGCCCCTGTAGGCACCTTCATCTGGGGAGCACAGAGATGATCCCAAGCGCAGCAGCTTCCCTAACCAAGGGTGGACATTCGGAACGCCGAGCAGTTCCTCGACCTGCCAGCAAAACTCCCTTCCCCCCAGAATGGAACAACCAAAACCAGCACTGAAGTCAGCTCAGCCCGCGCCAGAGAACACGACCACAACACAGACTATCCAGGAAGGCGTGCTTCAGGCGTCAAACCGTATCAATGTTCTGACCAACTTCTCCCAAGGGTTTAGCCGCAACTGTTGGGTCACAAGATTCAGGCTGCACGGCTCTCCACGCCGAGGGGAAGTGTCCTTCAGCAAGCAACCACTGCTCCGGCTCCGGCCACAAAAGAGACAGCCGCTCAGAAGGAGGTCAGAGTGACAGCTGAAGCTCACTCGACCCCGAAGCAAACCCCAGGAACCAACAAGAAGAAGGAACAGGAGACACATTCGTCACCCAGGAAGAAGATATACCTGCCAGTACCGCTAACCCGCAAGGCAGCTCAGAAGCCGACCAAGGTCAACACTACGAAACATACCTCGGAACGCTCCATGACCTCGAACCTGGAGTATATGGACCTCATCGAGCCGGCACCAGACTCAGACACGTCCCTCAAGGAGCACCAGGGTGGATGAGCGACACAAAAGAAAACGGAAGGACACACGGAGCTTCAAGCACTGACAATCCCAGCACTTGCTTGAAGATTCTCTCTTGGAATGTGCAGGGAATCAGAAATAAGGCGCACTTTCTGCAAGCAGCAGCGCACTAAGACGTCATACTGCTGCAGGAGACACTGTGACTTCAGGAACACCACAGGTTTCGCGGCTTCCACGTCTTTAGAAAACCCTTCCACCAGCCACCAACAAGAGGTTGCATGACTTGTCAAGTCACACATCCCCTGGGTCGAGATCATGCAAGCTATACCTTATGGTCAGCATGTGGAAACACAGGCCAAGGAACACTACACACTAATAGGAGGAGGGGATTTCAAGGCCCATCATCCCTTCCTAAACTCGAGACCATTGAGGACGGGCCACACCTGTACCTAACACTACATGACACGCCAGGAATCACCCTACGGGACCGTGGTGATCACACCTACGTAAGGGGGGGAAGGCCTGATCTCACCTTCCTCTCTAGCTCGCTGGAGCCCGCGGCCTGCTGGCAGGTGCGCCTGACTTTAACGAGTGAGTGACCACTTTCCCACCCTCACCACGCTCAGGATCAGCGAGCTCCCCCGCGTCACCACCACAGATACAAGTCCTTGAGGGCGAACTGGGAGATCTATAGGAAATGTATGGAAGGCTAGCATACAAGAGAATAGCAGGCTGACGCCACACACCTGGACGAGGCAAACCTACACAGGAGACTGGTTGCGGCCCTTAAGAGCTGCCGATCCCAGAGACCAAGCCTACAGCCGGACAACACAAGGACCGCTGGTACTGCTGCAGCAGAATGAGTGAAAGAACTCAACCACAGAGTAAACATGGCCAGGAAAAAACTACAGGAGGCATCCCACTGATGCGAACAGACACTTTCTACAAGACACAGTCACGTACAAGAGGGAAGAGGCGAAGAAGATGAAGAACACCAGGTAGCTCAAGCGGTGCTCCGAACTGACCAAGTACACCTCCTGAGCCAAAATGTGGGCTCTGTTTACGAAAGCATCGGGCCAAGTGGCACCGCCACCACTGTCCCATCCCAGTCTGAGAGAGGAAAACGAGAGACTGGCAACCCTCTTCTCCGACCAGGCGGCTTCACGCAGCCTCCCACCACAAGTAGAAGGAACACAGCGACGCCTACGACAAGGTAACTAGAGGGTATTCGAGAAGCCTACATCAGAGAGCACGACACAGACAGACCTTTCAGGAAGCAAGAAATCGACAAAACAATGACGCGGAGCAGAGACACAGCACCAGGAGCCGACAGAATCATATCCTCCATGCTACGCAACGTGAAGACTTCCGCCGGAAAAGGGCAGACACACAGCCTATTCCGAAACCCAGAGAGCCAAGATGAGTCTCCTTCGTCAGCGGAACAGCCAAGACGGCAGAAGGAATGGTTCTCACCTTGCTCGCGTGGGAAGCCGGCCCCCCACACCCTCATATTGTCGAGATCCTCAGTCTAGATAACAATAAGCCGGCCGTAGTGGTCTTCCTGAACTTAGATAAGGCCTTCGAGTTGGCCAGTCCACCAGCCATACTAACGACCTTGCTTGAGAAAGGTGTCCAAGGAGGACTGCTTGAGTGGATTCAGGACTACCTCACACAGTGGGAGGTAAGAGTACGTTCTTAGGTGGTCACGTCGACCTATAGGCCACTCGAGCACGGCAGCCCGCAAGGGGGTATCCTCAGTTCGACGTTGTCCAACGTCCTGATGGAGAATTTGGTGAAACTCCCCTTCAAACAGCAAAGTTCCTCTGCTATACAGATGACTTACAGCTGATAGGAAGAGGAGCAAAAGGTTTCGCCCACACCCAACACGCACTCTAGGTTACAGCAGAAGAGCGAAACAGACTTGGCCTCAAGATTAACCAAGCCAAGACAAGAGTGGTGGACCTCTGCACAGCCATGCTAGACAGGATGTTCTCCATTCAAAACACGCCGGTCGCCTGTTCGACGCTCATCAGCGTCTTGGGAGTGTGGCTCGACCAGAAGTTGACCATCAAGTCACAGCTCGAGTATCTACGAGACAAGACCAAATAACGAATACAGAACATCCAAGTATGGGTGCCAACCCTCACACACTAAGGACATACTATTCGGATGCCATCAGAACCCTAGTGGATTACTGCTCCCGCAACGGTCTTTGGTCTTACAGACGAGCAGGTGACCAGGTTGAAGGTTATCTAAAACACCGCCCTCAGAACCCTGCCTGGGGCACCCATGAGGACCAGGATCTGTAACCTACAGATGGAGACCGAGCTGGCGCCCCTTGCAGTACGAGTCCAGCAGATGACAGTCGGCCTCTTGCAGATCGGACGGACATGCAGACACCTGCAAACAGAAAAGCTAATTGCAGTCTTCCACCCTGACGACAGGGTACGAGGAACAACAACCAGGACACGTGGCAGCCCATGCCATTCTACAGCTGCAGTCGACTTGGTACACCAAGGACAAAGACAACAGTCGCTGCAACGATCATGTTGTTCCACTACCGTGGAATCCTCCACCAGCCACCTTCGCAGTCACACCTCCCGAGGACAGAAGGTCCAGTCTCCAGCGAGATGACCTGAAGAGGTCACCCTCAAAGCTCCTGCTGCTGTGACACGACCACAAGCCATGCAGTACTTCACAGATGGCTCTGTCGACCAGACAGAAGGAAGGCCCGGAGCGGCCTTCCACACCTAGGGGTCAGACTCTCCTCTGGAGACTAACGGACGGCTGCTTCACTCCACAAACACAACTGATAGCCAAAGTTGCATCAGAACACTCCAAGACCGTCGTAATCCACACCGACTCCAGGACAGCCATACAAGCACTCCAACACTCGAATCTAAGAGACAACGTTGCCCTTGTAACCTCCATCCTCGCGACACTCCAAAGCGTCCACCTTCAGGAGCGCCAGGTGGTCCCTCATTGGATCCCCAGCCACGTAGGGATGGAGGGGAATGTGACTGCGGATGAGGCGGCCACACGTCTCGCCACCATACAAACACAAGTTCCAGTCAGCCTGAGTCAAACCAAACTCCACCTGTGATATACAGTGAGGCTCCACTTGAAGAAAATCCTCCTCGAGGTCCTCAACAATGAGTCCTCCTCCGCCAGATGTTACATAGTGGCAACGCGCAGCGAGCCGCCGCCACACAATGATAAAACTGTGCTCAGAACGACCCCAGTCGTTCCTCATCGCCTTCGGCTAAGCTTCGGTCATTGGGGTACAAATATTGTGAATCTTGTCAGGGACCAGCAGACAGCCCACTGGACCACTAGCTTCTAGGCTGCAAAGGGACGCTAGGTCTCCGAAACGGAATCCGGGACTTTAGAGAAGAGTACCACACAATACCAGAGGCCTCACTAGTCTGCAGAGCCAAAAAACTACACGCGCAGCACTTGCTCTGACTCATATCGAGATATCATCCACCCAGATGAATATTGATCCCAGCAAGCGAACTTCACAGGAAGGCGACATTTCTGGCTGCTGGAGGCGCGTCACTCCAAGAGTGGAGGGTGATGACAAGCGCCCATTGGCCAGAGGCCGCAGTCGCTGGTGTCCTCTTCAATAACAAGAGCGTGGATCAACTCACACGCCTACTGGATGATCCAGTCATCCCTTCCGGCCGCCCGTTGTGAAGGCGATTTGGAACTGTGAACTCCAGCCGGAATCACAGAACGGGTCGTCCAAGGCAGAGGCCCGTGTCGCACTGTGCGACGATCTTCACACACATCACCACCACCGCCGTACTGTCCTCACACATGAGACTGTGTCACGAGTCACACGACCTTGCGTTACTGTGTCCCTAAGAAGAATTACAGTGCTGGCTTCTGCTGGGGTTTGGTTCTACCTCTGCTGTGAACTTTGGTCAACTTATTGGTAATCTACCTGAGCACTATAAGAGAATCAGTAGGCAAGTTGAGGACATCAGGAACAGACTGATAAATGCTGAATGAACAGTCATGTATATATATATATATATATATATATATATATATATATATATATATATATATATATATATATATTTTTCTTTTTTTTTTTTCATACTATTCGCCATTTCCCGCGTTAGCGGGGTAACGTTAAGAACAGAGGACTGAGCCTTTGAGGGAATATCTTCACTTAGACCCCTTCTCTGTTCCTTCTTTTGGAAAATTAAAAACAAAAGGGGAGGATTTCTAACCCCACCGCTCCCTCCCCTTTTAGTCGCCTTCTGCGACACGCAGGGAGTGCGTGGGAAGTATTCTTTCTCCCCTATCCCCAGGGATCATATATATATATATATATATATATATATATATATATATATATATATATATATATACATATATATATATATATATATATATATATATATATATATATATATATATATATATATATATATATTGCAGTGGAATATGTTAAAAACGGGATGACTGTTATTGACTGGTTGGTAAGGTTATTCAATGTATGTATGTCTCATGGTGAGGTGCCTGAGGATTGGCGGAATGCTTGCATAGTGCCATTGAGCAAATGCAAAGGGGAAAAAGTGAGTGCTCAAATTACAGAGGTATAAATTTGTTGAGTATTCCTGGGAAATTATATGGGAGGGTATTGATTGAGAGGGTGAAGGCATGTACAGAGCATCAGATTGGGGAAGAGCAGTATGGTTTCAGAAGTGGTAGAGGATGTGTGGATCAGGTGTTTACTTTGAAGAATGCGTGTGAGAAATACTTAGAAAAGCAAATGGATTTGTATGTAGCATTTATGGATCTGGAGAAGGCATATGATAGAGTTGATAGAGATGCTCTGTGGAAGGTATTAAGAATATATGGTGTGGGAGGCAAGTTGATAGAAGCAGTGAAAAGTTTTTATCGAGGATGTAAGGCATGTGTACGTGTAGGAAGAGAGTAAAGTGATTGGTTTTCAGTGAATGTTGGTTTGCGGCAAGGGTGTGTGATGTCTCCATGGTTGTTTGATTTGTTTATGGATGGGGTTGTTAGGGAGGTAAATGCAAGAGTTTTGGAAAAAGGGACAAGTATGCAGTCTGTTGTTGATGAGAGAGCTTGGGAAGTGAGTCAGTTGTTGTTCGCTGATGATACAGCGCTGGTGCCTGATTCGTGTGAGAAACTGCGGAAGCTGGTGACTGAGTTTGGAAAAGTGTGTGCAAGAAGAAAGCTGAGAGTAAATGTGAATAAGAGCAAAGGTTATTAGGTACAGTAGGGTTGAGGGACAAGTCAACTGGGAGGTAAGTTTGAATGGAGAAAAACTGGAGGAAGTGAAAGTGTTTTAGATATCTGGGAGTGGATTTGGCAGGGGATGGAACCATGGCAGCGGAAGTGAATCATAGGGTGGGAGAATCAGTAGGGTTGAGGGACAAGTCTATTGGGAGGTAAGTTTGAATAGAGAAAAACTGGAGGAAGTGAAGTGTTTTAGATATCTGGGAGTGGATTTGGCAGCGGATGGAACGATGGAAGCGGAAGTGAATCATAGGGTGGGGGAGGGGGCGAAAGTTCTGGGAGCGTTGAAGAATGTGTAGAAGTTGGGAACGTTATCTTGGAAAGCAGAAATGGGTATGTTTGAAGGAATAGTGGTTCTAACAATGTTATATGGTTGCGAGGCGTGGGCTATAGATAGATTTGTGCGAAGGATAATATGTGGTGTGAGGTTGTTTCATCGAGTAAGTAATGAAAGGGTAAGAGAGACTTTTTTTTTTTTTATACTTTGTCGCTGTCTCCCGCGTTTGCGAGGTAGCGCAAGGAAACAGACGAAAGAAATGGCCCAACCCCCCCCCCCCCATACACATGTACATACACACGTCCACACACGCAAATATACATACCTACACAGCTTTCCATGGTTTACCCCAGACGCTTCACATGCCCCGACTCAATCCACTGACAGCACGTCAACCCCTGTATACCACATGGCTCCAATTCACTCTATTCCTTGCCCTCCTTTCACCCTCCTGCATGTTCAGGCCCCGATCACACACAATCTTTTTCACTCCATCTTTCCACCTCCAATTTGGTCTCCCTCTTCTCCTCGTTCCCTCCACCTCCGACACATATATCCTCTTGGTCAATCTTTCCTCACTCATTTTCTCCATGTGCCCAAACCATTTCAAAACACCCTCTTCTGCTCTTTCAACCACGCTCTTTTTATTTCCACACATCTCTCTTACCCTTACGTTACTTACTCGATCAAACCATCTCACACCACACATTTTTCTCAAACATCTCATTTCCAGCACGTCCATCCTCCTGCGCACAACTCTATCCATAGCCCACGCCTCGCAACCATACAACATTGTTGGAACCACTATTCCTTCAAACATACCCATTTTTGCTTTCCGAGATAATGTTCTCGACTTCCACACATTTTTCAAGGCTCCCAAAATTTTCGCCCCCTCCCCCACCCTATGATCCACTTCCGCTTCCATGGTTCCATCCGCTGACAGATCCACTCCCAGATATCTAAAACACTTCACTTCCTCCAGTTTTTCTCCATTCAAACTCACCTCCCAATTGACTTGACCCTCAACCCTACTGTACCTAATAACCTTGCTCTTATTCACATTTACTCTTAACTTTCTTCTTCCACACACTTTACCAAACTCAGTCACCAGCTTCTGCAGTTTCTCACATGAATCAGCCACCAGCGCTGTATCATCAGCGAACAACAACTGACTCACTTCCCAAGCTCTCTCATCCCCAACAGACTTCATACTTGCCCCTCTTTCCAGGACTCTTGCATTTACCTCCCTAACAACCCCATCCATAAACAAATTAAACAACCATGGAGACATGGTAATAAAAAGAGTGTGGCTGAGAGAGTAGAAGAGGGTCTTTTCAATTGGTTTGGTCACATGGAGAGAATGAGTGAGGAAAGATTGATAAAAGGATATATGTGTCAGAGGTGGAGGGAACGAGGAGAAGTGGGAGACCAAATTGGAGGTGGAAAGATGGAGTGAAAAAGATTCTAAGTGATCGGGGCCTGAACATGCAGAAGGGTGAAAGGCGTGCAAGGAATAGAGTGAATTGGGAGGATGTGTTATACCGGGGTCGACGTGCTGTCAATGGATTGAACCAGGGCATGTGAAGCGTCTGGGGTAAACCATGGAAAGTTTTGTGGGGCCTGGATGTGGAAAGGGAGCTGTGGTTTCGGTGCATTATACATAGCAGCTAGAGACTGAGTGTGAACGAATGGGGCCTTTGCTGTCTTTTCCTAGCGCTACTTCGCGCACATGGTGGGGGAGGGGGTTGTCATTTCATGTTTGGCGGGGTGGCGACGGGAATGAATAAGGGCAGACAGTATGAATTATGTACATGTGTGTTAATGTCTATGTCTGTGTGTGTATATGAATGTATACGTTGAGATGTATAGGTATGTATATGTGCGTGTGTAGACGTGTATGCATATACATGTGCCTGCATATACATGGGTTGGGCCATTCTTTCGTCTGTTTCCTTGCGCTACCTTGCTAACGCGGGAGACAGTGATGTCTGGGATTGAACCATGGAAGTGGAAGTGAGTCACAGGGTGGGGAAGGGGACGAAGGTTCTGGGAGCAATGAAGAATGTGTGGAATGCGAGAATGTTATCTCGGAGCGCAAGAATGGGTTTGTTTGAAGGAATAGTGGTTCCAACAATATCATATGGTTGTAAGGCATGGGCTGTAGGTGGGGTTATCCGAAGGATGGTGGATATGTTGGAAATGAGATGTTTGAGGACAATGTGTGGTGTGAGGTGGTTTGATCGAGTAAGTGATGAAAAGGTGAAAGAGAGATGTCTGGTAAAAGGAAGACTGTGGCTGAGGGAGCAGAGGAGGGTGTGTTGAAATGGTTTGGACACACGGGAAGAATGAGTGAGGAGAGGGGTGACAAAGAGGATATATGTGTCAGAGGTGGAGGGAACAAGGGGAAGTGAGAGACGAAATTGGAGGTAGAAGGATGGAGTGAAAAAGATTATAAGCCAACAGGGCCTGAACATAGAGGAGGGTGAAAGGCGTGCAAGGAAAAGAGTGAATTGAAACGATGTGGTATACCGGAGTCGATGTGCTGTCAGTGGATTGAGCCAGCGTATGTGAAACGTCTGGGATAAACGATGGAAAGTTTTGTGGGGCCTGGATGTAGAAAGGGAGCTGTGGTTTCGGTGCATTACACATGACAGCTACAGACTGAGTGTGAACGAATGTGGCCTTTTTGTCTGTATTCCTGGCGCTACCTCGCTGAAACAAGGGATAGACGATGCTGTTTTCCTGTGGGGCGGGAGAGCGATAGGAATGGATGAAGGTAAGCAAGGATCAATATGTACATGTGTATATACTTATACGTATATATGTATGTATATGTATATATGTTGATATGTATATATATGTATATATACGTATGTGGGCGTTTATGTACATGTATGTGTGTATGAGTGGATGGGTCATTCTTCATCTGTCTCCTGGCGCTCCGTCGCTGACGCACTGACCTGAGGAAAGGTTGTGGATGATCCTATGAATGACGGAAGCCAGGATCAGATCAGGTGACCACTGCTCACATGACAGATGGTTCATCATCACTGAAAACATATGGTTCCTCACAATTGTAAAACGATGTTAAGCATCTGTAATTAACTTGTCCCTGTGAACAAATGTTTACCCGGCAGTTTACACACAATGGTCCCTTAACACTGTAAACAAGTGTTTCACTACTGTACAAAAGTACTCCTTCATTATTGTAAACAAGAGGTCCTACACTGCTGTAAATAAGTGGTCCTTCACCACTGTAAACAAGAGGTCCTACACTGTTGTAAACAAGTGGTCCTTCACCACTATAAACAAGAGGTCCTACACTGACGTAAACAAGTAGTCCTTCACCACTGTAAACAAATGATCCTTCACTACTGCGAACAGAAGGTCCTTCGCCACTGTAAACAAGAGGTCCTACACTGCTGTCAACAAGTGGCCCTTCACCACTGTAAACCAGAGGTCCTACACTGACGTAAACAAGTAGTCCACCATAGTAAACAAATAGTCCTTCACCACTGTAAACAAATGATCCTTCACTACTGCGAACAGAAAGTCCTTTGCCACTGTAAACAAGAGGTCCTACACTGCTGTAAACAAGTAGCCCTTCACCACTGTAAACAAGAGGTCCTGCATTGACGTAAACAAGTAGTCTTTCACCGCTGTAAACAATTGGTCCTCCACTACTGTAAACAAATGGTCTTCACTGTAAAAAAAAATATCCTACACTGCTGTAAACAAGTGGTCCTTCACCACTGTAAACAAGATGTCCTACACTACTGTAAACAATTGGTCCTTCACCACTGTAAACAAGAGTCCTGCATTGCTGTAAACAAGTGGTCCTCCACTACTGTAAACAAATGGCTCTTCAGCACCGTAGACAAGATCTTGTCCACAGAACAAAATTAATCTTAATATATGAAGGAGAAGTGATGAGGTTTCCTCTGCTCCTGGTCTCGTAATGAGACGAAGCTAATAAGATCTTAATTACCCCAAGAGGTTGTTAGAGGTCTAATGCCCTGACGTCACAGTAATGGTGGGCTGTGGTGCTGGGTCACCAAGGGGAGTTATTGTGCTGGGTCATCATGGTGATGGTCACCATGATGGTAGGTCGAATGATGGGTCACCATAATGGTTGGTCAAGGGTCACCATAAGGGTAGACTGATGGGGTCACCATGATGGTTGGTCATGGTGATGGGTCACCATAATGGTTGGTCATGGTGATGGGTCACCATGATGGTTGGTCATGGTGATGGGTCACCATGATGGTTGGTCATGGTGATGGGTCACCATATGGTAGGTGTATGTTGTATCACAGTGAATGTTCATTTTAGCGAATAAATTTCAGCTCACGTTAAAGATAAAGCTATAACGGAGAAATGATGAAAATAACATCAATGAATAATTCAATTTCCTTAAAAGTATCATTTAAATTTCATGATGTCCAAAGCTCTGTATTCAACTACCTTTCCCAGAAGCTGTTTAGGTCTCTCAATGAATTTACAGACACAAATGCCCTTCCAAGCAATAGGAGTCAAGTGAGGTCGATGTTTGTATCACAGAAAGTCATTTATTTTCAATTATGCAGACGACGATCTGTGGTGTGTGAAAATGGCTGGCGACTCTTGATGGATCATGAATGACTGGAGGAGGATCCTCAAGGGTACATTAGCGGCAGGTGACTGCTAAAGAGCCATATATATATATATATATATATATATATATATATATATATATATATATATATATATATATATATATATATATATATATATATGTGTGTGTGTTGGAAAGGATCACAATTTTGCGCGTGATCAAAATATTCCTATGAGTCCACAGGGAAAATGAAACACGATAAGTTCCCAAGTGCACTTTTGTGTAATAATCACATCATCAGGGGAGACACAAGAGTGAAATATAACAGTTAGTTGATATACATCGAAGAGACGAAGCTAGGACGCCATTTGGTAAACATGCGATTGTCCAAGACAGACAACGAGCGTTCATAAACTTATCATTTTACAAATTTTATCAACAATAAAGTTATCTAGTTTGTATAAACCATCACTAATAAGAAGATTATCATTCTTTGTGTATTTAATAATAGAAGGGTATTCGAGTACATAGTATTCGAATAGTTATTTCCTATTAGCCCGGCCCATAGCCTAGCGGTTAACATTCCCGCCTCTTGCACAGGGGTCCCGGGTTCGATCCTGGCTGTTGGAGGTTTGTATGTTCTGTGAAGGTGCGCGTTTCTATGCACTATGTTCGTATTCATATACCTTCGCGTTGTACAGTTAGGTTCGGTAAAATGCTATGTGCTAGCTATGTGCGCCTGTTGGGAAATGACCGCTGTAGATCCCGTTGCTCACCAACGTGAGACGAAGGGTATTCGAGTACATAGTATTCGAACAGTTATTTCCTATTAGCCAGGCCCATAGCCTAGCGGTTAACATTCCCGTCTCTTGCAGAAGGGTCCCGGGTTCGATCCTGGCTGTTGCTTTGTATGTTCTATGAAGGTGCGCGCTTCTATGCACTATGTTCGTATATATATACATATATATATATATATATATATATATATATATATATGTGTGTGTGTGTGTGTATGTATGCATGTATAATCGATGAATAAATGATTATAATGATGATGTATGATTCATGCTTTTTGTCGTTTCCCGTGTAGCCACATAATGCTCAAATCCATTTTCTAGCCTATATGTGTAATGCACGGAAACCACAGCCACCTATACACAACCTGGCCCCACAGACCTCTCCATTGTTTCATGTGGCCATTTCATATTCCCTGGTTCAGTCCATTGACAGCACGTCGCTCCCTCTATACAAGTGGATCCAATTCGCTCTCCCCCATGCACTGTTTACTCACTCCCGCATATTTAAGCCTCTGACAATCAAAGCATCTTTCACTCCATCTTTCCAGCTCCTTATAGATTTGCCCATCTTCTTGTTCCTTCCACTTTCGATAAATATTCTCTTACATTCTTCCTCTCCTCACTCATCCTGTCCATTTCGACGCCCGTCTCTCTTACTTTATCAATTCTAACTTGATTATCGTTTCTAACGCCATATATTGTCCTGAAACACTGTACTTGCAACACTTCCACCTTCTTACGCGCTGATGTCTTTACTTAACTCTAGGTCCCATGTTCCGCGTCCAAACAACACCGACTGGACTACTGTTCCACGGGGCCACTATCCCATACAAGATATCCATCTCTTCCATCGCTGACGTTGGCCTCTCTTTCCAGAGACTTTTCATTACATCCGGGACTTTAGCCCCCTCACCCACCTTATGGCTCACATCAGCTCCCATGGTTCTAACCGCTGTCACCTCCCCCCCCCCCCCTCCCTCCAGGAATCTCATACTCTTCTCTTCCTCCAAGATCTTTCCATTCAAATTGACTCTCCAATGCTAAGGCAAATAACCTTAACACTCACATTAATTTGCAATTCTTTTCTAGCACATTCTCCCAAACTCAGGCACCAGCTTCTACAGTTTCTCACTTGAATTTGCCACCAGCGCCGTGTCATCAGCAAAAAGGAATTGACTCACCTCCCAGTCTCTCCTCTACTCATGGTGCGAGCAAAATAAACCCGACAAGGCCATCTTGGGTGAAAGAAAGAAAAATAGAAAAGAAAAAGAAAGCAAATTAATCAGGGCTCTGCAAGTGTTCACAAACCTGACTCTTAATGGAAGAAAGGTTATATGAAGAGGACAAGACAAAAGAAGGAAGAGAATTCCACAACTTAGCTCTTTGAGGGAAGAAGGGGCATCATAACAGCTCATCCTCGAGTGGGCGGTGTCTACACAAAAACTGCAAGAAGCAGGAGTCAAACGCGTACCTCGAGTCCAAACTTCAGGGGTCGGAACACATGCAAATAGCGCACGAGAGTAATGCCCAGACTGATACCTACAGAATAGTTATCACCTTTCTCACCACCCTATCCCTAAACAGGTTAAACTGTCATGGTGATATCACACACCCATGCTACAGACCCATCTCTACCTGTAACCACTCAACCCTCCTCTCTTCCTACTCGCATAAGCGCTCTGCTCTATGAAAAGTCCTTATAGCATCTAGCAACTTTCTTCCCACGCCATAAATTCGTAATACCTTCCATAAAGCACCTCCGTCAAGGCTATCATACGCTTTCTTCAGATCTATAAATGCCACATATACATACCTGTTTCTCAAAGCATTTATCACCTGATCCACGCCTCTACCACTCCTGCAGCCACATTGATCCTCCCCAGTTCGAAGCTCTGTGCGTGTCACTTGCCTCTCAATGACCACTCTTACACACCACTTACCAGTTACACACAAGGAACGCCAGAACTTACGCCTGTGTAATGTGAACATTCTCTGTTGTCCTTGTGCTTATAATATGACGGTATACAAGCACCCTGCCAATCCTCGGGCACCTCACAGTAATTATGATAATAATGATAATGATAATAATAATAATGATAATAATAATAATGATAATGATTATAATGATTATAATGATAATAATAACAATATTGATAATGATGATGATGATAATAATAATAATAGTAATAATGATAATAATGATAATAATAATAATAATAATAATAATAATAATAATAATAATAATAAAAACAATAATAATAGTAATAATGATAATGATAATATTATCATTATTATTAGCATTAATATTATCATTATCATTATCATTATTATCATTATTATTATCATTATTATTGTCATTATCATTATTATTATTATCATTATTATTATTATTATTATTATTATTATTATTATTATTATTATTATTATCAATGATATTGGTAGTATCAATTTGCGAATGTTCTTATTCATGACGTTGAACAATACATAAGGGTTTCTACACTAAGTGCCTGGTGCCTGGGTCTTGTAAAATGCTTGTGGTGGCTGGTGAGGTATGTGGCGGATACCACAACGAAGTACGTCATAAAATTGTACTTAATGTATGTCTAAAACATTCCTTACTACGCTCTGAAGGTCCTTAAACTTCTTTAGTAATAATTCCATTAGAAACGTTTTCCACATTCTCCATAAATTTCATTTTCTCAAGCACACACAACACACTCTTATTCCTATCACTCTGAGGAGCGTGGCGGGTGTGACAGGCCGCCCACACCTTGGTCCACAGTGGCAAGTTAGGTCCATCGGAGGTTCAGTAGTACGCTATCTGTCTGCTGTTCTCGGAAGCAGGGGTTCGATTCTCGGTCGCGCAATGGTAAAATTGTTTTGTATATATAAGGGGATAAGAGTGGGCCCTCAAATTACAGAGGTATAAGTTTGTTGTGTATTCCTGGCTAAATTATATGGGAGGGAATTGATTGAGAGGGTGAAGGCATGTACAGAGCATCAGATTGGGGAAGAGCAGTGTGGTTTCAGAAGTGGTAGAGGATGTGTGGATCAGGTGTTTGCTTTGAAGAATGTATGTGAGAAATACTTAGAAAAGCAAATGGGTTTGTATGTAGCATTTATGGATCTGGAGAAGGCATATGATAGAGTTGATAGAGATGCTCTGTGGAAGGTATTAAGAATATATGGTGTGGGAGGCAAGTTGTTAGAAGCAGTGAAAAGTTTTTATCGAGGATGTAAGGCATGTGTATGTGTAGGAAGAGAGGAAAGTGATTAGTTCTCAGTGAATGTAGGTTTGCGGCAGGGGTGTGTGATGTCTCCATGGTTGTTTAATTTGTTTATGGATTTGGTTGTTAGGGAGGTGAATGCAAGAGTTTTGGAAAGAGGGGCAAGTATGCAGTCTGTTGGGGATGAGAGAGCTTGGGAAGTGAGTCAGTTGTTGTTCGCTGATGATACAGCGCTGGTGGCTGATTCATATGAGAAACTGCAGAAGCTGGTAACTGAGTTTGGTAAAGTGTGTGAAAGAAGAAAGTTAAGAGTAAATGTGAATAAGAGCAAGGTTATTAGGTACAGTAGGGTTGAGGGTCAAGTCAATTGGGAGGTAAGTTTGAATGGAGAAAAACTGGAGGAAGTAGTGTTTTAGATATCTGGGAGTGGATCTGGCAGCGGATGGAACCATGGAAGCGGAAGTAAATCATAGGGTGGGGGAGGGGGCGAAAATTCTGGGAGCCTTGAAGAATGTGTGGAAGTCGAGAACACTATCCCGAAAGCAGAAGTGGGTATGTTTGAAGGAATAGTGGTTCCAACAATGTTGTATGGTTGCGAGGCGTGGGCTATGGATAGAGTTGTGCGGAGGAGAGTGGATGTGCTGGAAATGAGATGTTTGAGGACAATATGTGGTGTGAGGTGGTTTGATCGAGTAAGTAATGTAAGGGTAAGGAAGATGATTCTCTATGATTCTCTTCCGCTCATCCATCCGCTGCCAAATCCACTCCCAGATATCTAAAACACTTCACTTCCTCCAGTTTTTCTCCATTCAAACTTACCTCCCAATTTACTTGACCCTCAATCCTACTGTACCTAATAACCTTGCTCTTATTCACATTTACTCTCAAATTTCTTCTTTCACACACTTTACCAAACTCAGTCAACAGCTTCTGCAGTTTCTCACATGAATCAGCCACCAGCGCTGTATCATCATTAAACAACAACTGACTCACTTCCCAAGCTCTCTCATCCACAACAGACTGCATACTTGCCCCTCTTTCCAAAACTCTTGCATTCACCTCCCTAACAACCCTATCCATAAACAAATTAAACAACCATGGAGACATCACACACCCCTGCCGCAAACCTACATTCACTGAGAACCAATCACTTTCCTCTCTTCCTACACGTACACATGCCTTACATCCTCGATAAAAACTTTTCACTGCTTCTAACAACTTGCCTCCCACACCAAATACTCTTAATACCTTCCACAGAGCATCTCTATCAACTCTATCATATGCCTTCTCCAGATCCATAAATGCTACATACAAACCCATTTGCTTTTCTAAGTATTTCTCACATACATTCTTCAAAGCAAACACCTGATCCACACATCCTCTACCACTTCTGAAACCACACTACTCTTCCCCAATCTGATGCTCTGTACATTCCTTCACCCTCTCAATCAGTACCCTCCCATATAATTTACCAGGAATACTCAACAAACTTACACCTCTGTAATTTGAGCACTCACTCTTATCCCCTTTGTCTTTGTACAATGGCACTATGCAAGCATTCCGCCAATCCTAAGGCACCTCACTATGAATCATACATACATGAAATAACCTTACCAACCAGTCAACAATACAATCACCCCGCTTTTACTACCTCTTCTCTGTTTACCCAATCATTTTCCCTAACCCTCTCACTTTGCACACCACCTCGACCAAAACACCCTATATCTGCCACTCTATCATCAAACACATTCAACAAACCTTCAAAATACTCACTCCATCACCTTCTCACATAACCACTACTTGTTATCACCTCCCCATTTGCCCCCTTCACTGACGTTCCCATTTGTTCCCTTGTCTTACGCACTTTATTTACCTCCTTCCAAAATATCTTTTTATTCTCCCTAAAATTTAATGATAATCTCTCACCCCAACTCACATTTGCCCTCTTTTTCACCTCTTGCACCTTCTCTTGACCTCCTGCCTCTTTCTTTTATACATCTCCCACTCATTTGCATTTATTTCCCTGCAAAAATCGTCTAAATTCCTCTCTCTTCTCTTTCACTAATAATCTTACTTCTTCATCCCACCACTCGCTACCCTTTCTAATCTTCCCACCTCCCACTCTTCTCATGCCACAAGCATCTTTTGCGCAAGCCATCACGGCTTCCCTAAATACATCCCATTCCTCCCCCACTCCCCTTACCTCCTTTGTTCTCACCTTTTTCCATTCTGTACTCAGTCTCTCCTGGTACTTCCTCACACAAGTCTCCTTCCCAAGCTCACTTACTCTTACCACTCTCTTCAATTCAACATTATCTCTTCCTTTCTGAAAGCCTCTACAAATCTTCACCTTCGCCTCCACAAGATAATGATCAGACATCCCTCCAGTTGCACCTCTCAGTACATTAACATCCAAAAGTCTCACTTTCGCGCGCCTATCAATTAACATGTAATCCAATAACGCTCTCTGGCCATCTCCTACTTACATACGTATACTTACGTATATCACTTTTTAAACCAGTCCTTTTTCAGCACATAAATCTACAAGCTCTTCACCATTTCCATTTATGACACTGAACACCCAATGTATACCAATTATTCCCTTAACTGCCACATTACTCACCTTTGCATTCAAATCACCCATCACTATAACTCGGTCTTGTGCATCAAAAACACTAACACACTCATTCAGCTGCTCCCAAAACACTTACCTCTCATGATCTTTCTTCTCATGCCCAGGTGCATATGCAGCAAGAATCCCCCATCTCTCTCCATCAACTTTCAGTTTTACCCATATCAATCTAGAGTTTATTTTCTTACATTCTATCACATACTCCCACTACTCCTGTTTCAGGAGTAGTGCTACTCCTTCCCTTTCTCTTGTCCTCTCACTAACTCCTGACTTTACTCCCAAGACATTCCCAAACCACTCTTCCCCTTTACCCTTGAGCTTCGTATCACTCAGAGCCAAAACATCCAGTTTCCTGTCCTCAAACATACTACCTATCTCTCCTTTTTTCTCATCTTGGTTACATCCACACACATTTAGACACCCCAATCTGAGCCTTTAGGGAGGATGAGCACTCCCCGCGTGACTCCTTCTTCTGTTTCCCCTTTTAGAATGTTAAAATACAAGGGGGGGGGGGGGGGGGTTCTGCTCTCTCAACCACGCTCTTTTTATTTCCACACATCTCTCTTACCCTTGCATTACTTACTCGATGAAACCACCTCACACCACATATTGTCCTCAAACATCTCATTTCCAGCACAACCACCCTCCTGCGCACAACTCTATCCATAGCCCACGCCTCGCAACCATACAACATTGTTGGAACCGCTATTCCTTCAAACATACCCATTTTTGCTTTCCGAGATAATGTTCTCGACTTCCAAACATTCTTCAGGGCTCCCAGAATTTTCGCCCCCTCCCCCACCCTATGATTCACTTCCGCTTCCATGGTTCCATCCGCTGCCAGATCCACTCCCAGATATCTAAAACACTTTACTTCCTCCAGTTTTTCTCCATTCAAACTTACCTCCCAGTTGACTTGACCCTCAACTCTACTGTACCTAATAACCTTGCTCTTATTCACATTTACTCTTAACTTTCTTCTTTCACACACTTTACCAAACTCCGTCGCTAGCTTCTGCAGTTTCTTACATGAATCAGCTACCAGCGCTGTATCATCAGCGAACAACAACTGACTCACTTCCCAAGCTCTCCCATCCACCACAGACTGCATACTTGCCCCTCTTTCCAAAACTCTTGCATTCACCTCCCTAACAACCCCATCCATAAATAAATTAAACCACCATGGAGACATCACACACCCCTGCCGCAAACCTACATTCACTGAGAACCAATCACTTTCCTCTCTTCCTACACGTACACATGCCTTACATCCTCGATAAAAACTTTTCACTGCTTCTAACAACTTGCCTCCCACACCAAATATTCTTAAAACCTTCCACAGAGCATCTCTATCAACTCTATCATATGCCTTCTCCAGATCCATAAATGCTACATACAAATCCATTTGTAACGTGTAAATTGATAGACGCACGAAAGAGAGACTTTTGGATGTTAATGTGCTGAGAGGTGCAACTGGAGGGATGTCTGAGCATTATCTTGTGGAGGCGAAGGTGAAGATTTGTGGGGGTTTTCAGAAAAGAAGAGAGAATGTTGGGGTGAAGAGAGTGGTGAGAGTAAGTGAGCTTGGGAAGGAGACTTGTATGAGGAAGTACCAGGAGAGACTGAGTACAGAATGGAAAAAGGTGAGAACAGAGGGGGTAAAGGGGGTGGGGGAGGAATAGGATGTATTTAGGGAAGCAGTGATGGCTTGCGCAAAAGATGCTTGTGGCATGAGAAGCGTGGGACGTGGGTTGATTAGCAAAGGTAGTGAGTGGTGGGATGAAGAAGTAAGATTATTAGTGAAAGGGAAGAGAGAGGCATTTGGACGATTTTTGCTGGGAAAAAATGCAAATGAGTGGGAGAGGTATAAAAGAAAGAGGCCGGAGGTCAAGAGAAAGGTGCAAGAGGTGAAAAAGAGGGCAAATGAGAGTTGGGGTGAGAGAGTATCATTAAATTTCAGGGAGAATAAAAAGATGTTTTGGAAGGAGGTAAATAAAGTGCGTAAGACAAGGGAGCAAATGGGAACTTCAGTGAAGGGTGCTAATGGGGAGGTGATAACAAGTAGTGGTGATGTGAGAGGGAGATGGAGTGAGTATTTTGAAGGTTTGTTGAATGTGTTTGATGATAGAGTGGCAGATATAGGGTGTTTTGGTCGAGGTGGTGTGCAAAGTGAGAGGGTTAGGGAAAATGATTTGGTAAATAGAGAAGAGGTAGTAAAAGGTTTACGGAAAATGAAAGCCGGCAAGGCAGCAGGTTTGGATGGTATTGCAGTGGAATTTATTAAAAAAGGGGGTGACTGTATTGTTGACTGGTTGGTAAGCTTATTTAATGTATGTATGATTCATGGTGAGGTGCCTGAGGACTGGAGAAATGCTTGCATAGTGCCATTGTACAAAGGCAAAGGAGATAAGAGTGAGTGCTCAAATTACAGAGGTATAATTTGTTGAGTATTCCTGGTAAATTATATTATGGGAGGGTATTGACTGAGAGGGTGAAGGCATGTACAGAGCATCAGATTGGGGAAGAGCGGTGTGGTTTCAGAAGTGGTAGAGGATGTGTGGATCAGGTGTTTGCTTTGAAGAATGTATGTGAGAAGTACTTAGAAAAACATATATATATATATATATATATATATATATATATATATATATGTGTGTGTGTGTGTGTGTGTGTGTGTGTGTGTGTGTGTGTGTGTGTGTGTAAGTGTAAATATGTAATTCTAACTAATTATATAGATGTCATCCCCACCCCAAACCTCGACTCCTCCCAAGATCTCTCCCCACCTCAGGCCTCCACCCATTCCCGCTGCTCGAGCGCAAATGTGATCAACAGCACCAGAGGCGCGTGTCCTACGGACGTTGGCATGTTATTGATCATTATATTCATCATCCACATTTTTGTTCAGTACTTGAGGACTGGTGGCCAATAGCCGGGGTGCTGTGGTGGTGGAGGCGGTACACAGCAGCTGTGCACAGGGTGAGGGCGTGGGTGGAGGAGGAGTGTTAAGACCGTGGTGGACAACATGGTAGATGGACGTCTTAAGAGTGTCACGTAAAGTCTGGAGACTGGAGGTGGTAAGAAGCATACAAACAAGGACACGAACACCAGGATTACCGAAGACCTCTCGTGTTTACATAAACATATTTACACTTACAAGTAAAGATATTTACACTCTGACACTCAGTGGTGTTGTGGTTAGTGTTGCTGGTTACCGACCCACTGGTTAAGGTTCGCTCCCCGGCGAGGAGAGGCGGTACACAGCTCACCGAGCCGTTCATCTTTCCTCTGGTTGGTACATAAGCAGGTGCCGACCTGGTGGCAGGTCACCAGCCACAGCTGTGACAGACCTGATCTGGTGACAGGTCTTACTAGGCTCAGGTTTGCCCAGGGATGTCCTTGACCTGGGATGTGGCCTCACTGACGGACAGATGAGCCTGCCGAGGCCTGGTACTGTGTACTTTTCACTTAACACTTCATGATACTTACACTTATGATACATTTACCCTTGATGATTTATGGGTGATATTATACCTCAAGATCTATTTGGAAACCCATATACAGTTGACCACTTGTGTTTGTCCAGGAAATTCCTGAAACTTTTTACAAATGGAGCGATAAGTAATGGGACAGTTGATAAGTAATGGAACAGTTGATAAGTAATGGAACAGTTGATAAGTAATGGAACAGATGATAAGTAACGGAACAGATGATAACCCAGAATTTTCATAGATAATGTTTGTGAGGGAGAGGTAGATATAGTGAGTTTATGCGAGGGAAAGGTAGATACAGTGAATCTATGTAAGGGAAAGATAAATGCAGAGAGAGAGAGAGAGAGAGAGAGAGAGAGAGAGAGAGAGAGAGAGAGAGAGAGAGAGAGAGAGAGAGAGAGAGAGAGAGAGAGAGAGAGAGAGAGAGAGTATGAGGGAGAGGTAGATACAGAGTCTATGTGAGGGAAAGTTAGACTGGCCGGCCTGCATGTAGCACATAGACTCAAAGCTTCATAGCTTCAGTCTAGATGATGTCTCATCATTTTACAGTCTCACACTACATCAACAAAGACATTCCTTCTGTGCACTGCTTACTTGGTTTAAGGTCACCAGAGAATATTACACCCAAGTCTTTTTCCTCATTTACCTTGTACAATCTATCAAAATTCATACACTGCGATAAGTCCATCAATTTATCTACGTTTGGTTGAAGCTGTAAACGTTCTGTTTCACCTCCAGTTTCACATCCCAGCTCAGCAACATCTGCCAATTTTGATATCGTGTATTACAGCGCATTATCAATATCGAAAGTATATATGAGAAAGAGAACCGGTCCCAAGACTGATCCTTGTGGCACACCACTTGTTACGTCTAACCATCCTGAGGCTTGGGAAATAATCATAATTCTATGTTTACGGCCAGTCAGCCATTTTCCTGGCCAACGAAGTACAACCCATCAGAACCATGTGAATTAATTTTTGCTTGTAGCCTTTGATGCAAAACCTTTTCAGAGGCATTTCGAAATTCTAGATATATGTGTTTCCCTTCGTTCAATTTCAAACATCACAACTGAACTTTGTAATGATGTCTCTCCTGGAAACCCCGGGAAGTGCTTCACATGTACAGAGGTTTTATTCACGGGTATGGAAAACTGCTCACACACCTGTGGTGGCTCATCCTCCACCTCTCAACGAACTACGTAGAGTGGAATCAAAAGTCTTTTCGTCTCATTAATTATTTTCAACTTTCCCTTCCCACACACCGCGATGTTGTTGCTGTACTATCTCTGTTCTATAGGTATTATTGTGGCCATTGTCCTCATGTACTCTCTCTCTCTCTCTCTCTCTCTCTCTCTCTCTCTCTCTCTCTCTCTCTCTCTCTCTCTCTCTCTCTCTCCACGGGGTTTCAACCCATGGCGCGGGTTCAGTGGCGGCTTCCCTCAGCTTCTGTGTGGAGGCCAGCCACTCGAGGATTGGCTGTTATGATGCCTCATTTTCTCCAGGAACAGCGAAGGTATGGAATTCTTTATCTTCTTTTGTCTTTCTTAACGAGTCAGGTCGACAACCACTTGTGGAGCCCTGATGCATTCCTACTGTCTTTCTCTTTAAATTTTCTAACAACTTGCCTCCAACACCATATATTCTTAATACCTTCCACAGAGCATCTCTATCAACTCTATCATATGCCTTCTCCAGATCCATAAATGCTACATACAAATCCATTTGCTTTTCTAAGTATTTCTCACATACATTCTTCAAAGCAAACACCTGATCCACACATCCTCTACCACTTCTGAAACCACACTGCTCTTCCCCAATCTGATGCTCTGTACATGCCTTCACCCTCTCAATCAATACCCTCCCATATAATTTACCAGGAATACTCAACAAACTTATACCTCTGTAATTTGAGCACTCACTCTTATCCCCTTTGCCTTTGTACAATGGCACTATGCACACATTCCGCCAATCCTCAGGCACCTCACCATGAGTCATACATACATTAAATAACCTTACCAACCAGTCAATAATACAGTCACCCCCTTTTTTTTAATATATTCCACTGCAATACCATCCAAACCTGCTGCCTTGCCGGCTTTCATCTTCCGCAAAGCTTTCACTACCTCTTCTCTGTTTACCAAATCATTTTCCCTAACCCTCTCACTTTGCACATATATATATATCCTATGAGTCCACGGGGTAAATGAAACACGAAAAGTGCCCAAGTGCACTTTCGTGTAATTATCACATCATCAGGGGAGACACAAGAGAGAAATATAACAGTCAGTTGATATACATCGAAGAGACGAAGCTAGGATGCCATTTGGTACACAGAGAAAAGATAGTAAAAGCTTTGCGGAAGATGAAAGCCGGCAAGGCAGCGGGTTTAGATGGTATTGCAGTGGAATTTATTAAAAAAAGGGGTGACTGTATTACTGGCTGGTTGGTAACGTTATTTAATGTATGTATGACTCGTGGTGAGGTGCCTGAGGATTGGCGAAAATGCTTGCATAGTGCCAATGTACAAAGGCAAAGGGGGTAAAAGTGAGTGCTCAAATTACAGAAGTATAAGTCTGTTGGGTATTCCTGGGAAATTATATGGGAGGGTATTGATTGAGAGGGTGAAGGCATGTACAGAGCATCAGATTGGGGAAGAGCAGTGTGGTTTCAGAAGTGGTAGAGGATGTGTGGATCTGGTGTTTGCTTTGAAGAATGTATGTGAGAAATACTTAGAAAAGCAAATGGATTTATGTGTAGCATTTATGGATCTGGAGAAGGCATATAATAGAGTTGATCCAGATGCTCTGTGGAAGGTACTAAGAATAAATGGTATTAAGAATATATAAGAGGCAAGTTGTTAGAAGCAGTCAATAGTTTTTATCGAGGATGTAAGGCATATGTACGAGTAAGAAGAGAGGAAGGTGATTGATTCTCAGTGAATGTTGGTTTGCGGCAGGGGTGCGTGATGTCTCCATGGTTGTTTAATTTGTTTATGAATGGGGTTGTTAGGGAGGTGAATGCAAGAGTTTTGGAAAGAGGGGCAAGTATGCAGTCTGTTGTGGATGAGAGAGCTTGGGAAGTGAGTCAGCTGTTGTTCGCTGATGATACAGCACTGGTGGCTGATTCGGGTGAGAGACTGCAGAAGCTGGTGACTGAGTTTGGTAAAGTATGTGAAAGAAGAAAGCTGGGAGTAAATGTGAATAAGAGCTAGTTTATTAGGTACAGTAGGGTTGAGGGACAATTCAATTGGGAGGTAAGTTTGAATGGAGAAAAACTGACGTAAGTGAAGTGTTTTAGATATCTGAGAGTGGATTTGGCAGCGGATGGAACCATGGAAGCGGAAGTGAATCATAGGATGGGGGAGGGGGAGAAAGTTCAGGGAGCGTTGAAAAATGTGTGGAAGTCGAAAACGTTATCTCGGATAGCAAAAATGGGTATGCTTGAAGGAATAGTGGTTCCAACAATGTTAAATGGTTGTGAGGCGTGGGCTATAAAGAGAGTTGTGCAGAGGAAGGTAGATGTGCTGGAAATGAGATGTCTGAGGACAATATGTGGTGTGAGGTGATTTGATCGAGTAAGTAATGAAAGGGTTAGAGAGATGTGTGGAAACAAAAAGAGTTTGTTTGAGAGAGCAGAAGAGGGTGTTTTGCAATGGTTTAGTCAAATCGAGAGAATGAGTTAGGAAAGATTGACAATGAGGATATATGTGTCAGAGATGGAGGGAACGAGGAGAAGTACGAGACCAAATTGGAGGTGGAAAGATGGAGTGAAAAAGATTTTGAGTGATCGGGGCCTGAACATGCAGGAGGGTGAAAGGCGTGCAAGAAGTAGAGTGAATTGGAATGATATGGTATACCGGAGTCGACGTGCTGTCAATGGATTGAACCAAGGCATATGAAGCGTCTGGGGTAAACCATGGAAAGTTCTGTGGGGCCTAGATGTGGAAAGGGAGCTGTGGTTTCGGTGCATTATACATGACAGCTAGAGAATGAGTGTGAACGAATGTGGCCTTTGTTGTCTTCTCCTAGCACTACCTCGTGCACATGCGGGGGTAGGGGGTTTTCATTTCATGTGTGGCGGGGTGGCGACGGGAATGAATAAGGGCAGACAGTATGAATTATGTACATGTGTATATATGTATGTATCTGTGTGTGTGTATATATATATATATATATATATATATATATATATATATATATATATATATATATATATATATATATATATATATATATATATATATATACATATATATATTTTTTTTTTCTTTTTTGCTTTGTCGCTGTCCACCGCGTTTGCGAGATAGCGCAAGGAAACAGACGAAAGAAATGGCCCAACCCACCCCCATACACATGTATATACATACGTCCACACACGAAAATATACATACCTACACAGCTTTCCATGGTTTACCCCAGACGCTTCACATGCCCTGATTCAATCCACTGACAGCACGTCAACCCCGGTATAACACATCGCTCCAATTCACTCTATGCCTTGCCCTCCTTTCACCCTCCTGCATGTTCAGGCCCCGATCACACAAAATCTTTTTCACTCCATCTTTCTACCTCCAATTTGGTCTCCCTCTTCTCCTCGTTCCCTCCACCTCCGACACATATATCCTCTTGGTCAATCTTTCCTCACTCATTCTCTCCATGTGCCCAAACCATTTCAAAACACCCTCTTCTGCTCTCTCAACCACGCTCTTTTTATTTCCACACATCTCTCTTACCCTTACGTTACTTACTCGATCAAACCACCTCACACCACACATTGTCCTCAAACATCTCATTTCCAGCACATCCATCTTCCTGCGCACAACTCTATCCATAGCCCACGCCTCGCAACCATACAACATTGTTGGAACCACTATTCCTTCAAACATACCCATTTTTGCTTTCCGAGATAATGTTCTCGACTTCCACACATTCTTCAAGGCCCCCAGAATTTTCGCCCCCTCCCCCACCCTATGATCCACTTCCGCTTCCATGGTTCCATCCGCTGCCAGATCCACTTCCAGATATCTAAAACACTTCACTTCCTCCAGTTTTTCTCCATTCAAACTCACCTCCCAATTGACTTGACCCTCAACCCTACTGTACCTAATAACCTTGCTCTTATTCACATTTACTCTTAACTTTCTTCTTCCACACACTTTACCAAACTCAGTCACCAGCTTCTGCAGTTTCTCACATGAATCAGCCACCAGCGCTGTATCATCAGCGAACAACAACTGACTCACTTCCCAAGCTCTCTCATCCCCAACAGACTTCATACTTGCCCCTCTTTCCAAAAGTCTTGCATTTACCTCCCTAACAACCCCATCCATAAACAAATTAAACAACCATGGAGACATCACACACCCCTGCCGCAAACCTACATTCACTGAGAACCAATCACTTTCCTCTCTTCCTACACGTACACATGCCTTACATCCTCGATAAAAACTTTTCACTGCATGTGTACGTGTAGGAAGAGAGGAAAGTGATTGGTTCTCAGTGAATGTAGGTTTGCGGCAGGGGTGTGTGATGTCTCCATGGTTGTTTAATTTGTTTATGGATGGGGTTGTTAGGGAGGTGAATGCAAGAGTTTTGGAAAGAGGGGCAAGTATGAAGTCTGTTGGGGATGAGAGAGCTTGGGAAGTGAGTCAGTTGCTGTTCGCTGATGATACAGCGCTGGTGGCTGATTCATGTGAGAAACTGCAGAAGCTGGTGACTGAGTTTGGTAAAGTGTGTGAAAGAAGAAAGTTAAGAGTAAATGTGAATAAGAGCAAGGTTATTAGGTACAGTAGGGTTGAGGGTCAATTCAATTGGGAGGTGAGTTTGAATGGAGAAAAACTGGAGGAAGTGAAGTGTTTTAGATATCTGGGAGTGGATCTGGCAGCGGATGGAACCATGGAAGCGGAAGTGGATCATAGGGTGGGGGAGGAGGCGAAAATTCTGGGAGCCTTGAAGAATGTGTGGAAGTCGAGAACATTATCTCGGAAAGCAAAAATGGGTATGTTTGAAGGAATAGTGGTTCCAACAATGTTGTATGGTTGCGAGGCGTGGACTATGGATAGAGTTGTGCGCAGGAGGATGGATGTGCTGGAAATGAGATGTTTGAGGACAATGTGTGGTGTGAGGTGGTTTGATCGAGTAAGTAACGTAAGGGTAAGAGAGATGTGTCGAAATAAAAAGAGCGTGGTTGAGAGAGCAGAAGAGGGTGTTTTGAAATGGTTTGGTCACATGGAGAGAATGAGTGAGGAAAGATTGACCAAGAGGATATATGTGTCGGAGGTGGAGGGAACGAGGAGAAGAGGGAGACCAAATTGGAGGTGGAAAGATGGAGTGAAAAAGATTTTTTGTGATCGGGGCCTGAACATGCAGGAGGGTGAAAGGAGGGCAAAGAATAGAGTGAATTGGAGCGATGTGGTATACCGGGGTTGACGTGCTGTCAGTGGATTGAATCAAGGCATGTGTATGGGGGTGGGTTGGGCCATTTCTTTCGTCTGTTTCCTTGCGCTACCTCGCAAACGCGGGAGACAGCGACAAAGCAAAAAAAAAAAGAAAAAAATATATATATTGATTGCGAGGGTGAAGGCGTGTACAGAGCATCATATTGGGGTACAGCAGTGTGGTTTCAGAAGTGGTAGAGGATGTGTGGATCAGGTGTTTGCTTTGAAGAATGTATGTGAGAAATACTTAGAAAAACAAATGGATTTGTTTGTAGCATTTATGGATCTGGAGAAGGCATATGACAGAGTTGATAGAGGTGCTCTGTGGAAGGTTTTAAGAATATATGATGTGGGAGGCAAGTTGTTAGAAGCAGTGAAAAGTTTTTATCGAGGATGTAAGGCATGTGTACGTGTAGGAAGAGAGGAAAGTGATTGGTTCTCAGTGAATGTAGGTTTGCGGTAGGGGTGTGTGATGTCTACATGGTTGTTTAATTTGTTTATGGATGGGGTTGTTAGGGAGGTGAATGCAAGAGTTTTGGAAAGACGGGCAAGTATGCAGTCGGTTGGGGATGAGAGAGCTTGGGAAGTGAGTCAGTTGTTGTTCGATGATGATACAGCGCTGGTGGCTGATTCATGTAAGAAACAGCAGAAGCTGGTGACTGAGTTTGGTAAAGTGTTTGAAAGAAGAAAGTTAAGAGTAAATGTGAATAAGAGCAAGGTTATTAGGTACAGTAGGGTTGAGGGTCAAGTCAATTGGGAGGTAAGTTTGAATGGAGAAAAACTGGAGGAAGTAAAGTGTTTTAGATATCTGGGAGTGGATCTGGCAGCGGATGGAACCATGGAAGCGGAAGTGAATAATATGGTGGGGGAGGGGGCGAAAGTCCTGGGAGACTTGAAGAATGTTTGGAAGTCGAGAACATTATCTCGGAAAGCAAAAATGGGTATGTTTGAAGGAATAGTGGTTCCAGCAATGTTGTATGGTTGCGAGGCGTGGACTATGGATAGAGTTGTGCGCAGGAGGGTGGATGTGCTGGAAATGAGAAGTTTGAGGATAATATGTGGTGTGAGGTGGTTTGATCGAGTAAGTAATGTAAGGGTGAGAGAGATGTGTGGAAATAAAAAGAGCGTGGTTGAGAGAGCAGAAGAGGGTGTTTTGAAACGGTTTGGTCACATGGAGAGAATGAGTGGGGAAAGATTCACCAAGAGGATGTATGTGTCAGAGGTGGAGGGAACGAGAAGTGGGAGACCAAATTTTAGGTGGAAAAATGGAGTGAAAAAGATTTTAAGTGATCGGGGCCTGAACATGCAGGAGAGTGAAAGGTTTGCAAGGAATGGAGTGAATTGGAGCGATGTGGTATACCGGGGTTGACGTGCTGTCAGTGGGTTGAATCAGGGCATGTGAAGCGTCTGGGGTAAACCATGGAAAGCTGTGTAGGTATGTATATTTGCGTGTGTGGACGTTTGTATATACATGTGTATGGGGGTGGGTTGGGCCATTTCTTTCGTCTGTTTCCATGCGCTACCTCGCAAACGCGGGAGACAGCGACAAAGCAAAAAAAAAAAAGAAATATATATATATATATATATATATATATATATATATATATATATATATATATATATATATATATATATATATATATATATATATATATATATATATATATTTATATATATATATATACATATATATATATATATATATATATATATATATATATATATATATATATATATATATATATATATATATATATATATATATATATATATTGTCACGATCAGGATTCGAACCTGCACGGGCTTGACCCCAGGCTGGTCGTGAATGCTCTCCGGTCATCGTCACTATCCGTCACACAGGGAGGTGTAAGGGGCTACCGTTGCTACCCCACTCTACACCGACCCTGGCCTCAACCCCACAACCCCACTCTACACCGACCCTGGCCTCAACCCCACTCTACTCCGCCCCTGGCCACAACCCCACTCTACACCACCCCTGGCCACACCCCCAATCTATACCACCCCTGGCCACATCCCCACTCGACACCGCCCCTGGCCACACCTCCTCTCTACACCAACCCTGGCTACACCCCCTCTCTATACCACCCCTGGCCACACCCCCTCTCTCCACCACCCCTGGCTACACCCCCACTCTACACCGTCCCTGGCCGCACCCCTAGTCTACACCGCCCCTGGCCACACCCCCACTACTCCATCCCTGGTCACACCCCACACGCACCACCTTCCTCTACTAACACTCTTAGCACAACACCCCCTCTACACTAAACACTAGCTCTAACTACGTCCCCTCCCAACGCCACCCCTTGCAACGCCCCCACTGCTATATCATTATCACTGCCCTCCACCATACCAGCCCTAGTAACGCCCCTTCCTCTCTAAGTTACCCCCAGCAACCTCCCTAATCAACACCACCTCTCGCCTGGCTCTCATTGTAAATAGACGTGTCTGCTCATTGCTTCATCGCTCGTGTGGTCAAGAAACTTCAGCTGGATGTCTTCCACCGCTCGTTTTGTTTGTCTATTAAGCGCTGTCGTAACTTTTTCAAGACTATTTGGCAAGAGACGAAGTTGTCTGCTCTTGTTTGTGATGTATACATCACAGAAGGTTAGTAAGTGAGATCACTTGAAACAAGTTAGATGTCGAAAGTGTTGCCAGTAGATTGAGTGTGTGTGTGTAAAGGCGGCTCTGGTCACACTACAGATGTTGTGGGAAAGACCAAAGGCAGTGTTAAGACAACACGTAATCTAGAAACTGGAATATTTACAGTGGAGTCAACGCTGGATGAAAGGGGATAATTTTTCAAGTGGTTTGGAGTAAAGCGATGCCCAGTTCAGGCGGGAAAAATAGTGGAAAAAGAAACCAACAACAGGATAAAAGTGTTGAGGAATGACGTGGGAAAAAAAAGACCCTAGACTCATTATTTTGTGGTAGGAGCAGACACAGGAGAAGCTCTATTACCCTGGGGCTAGAGACTGGAAGGCTTGGTGCACAAAGTACAGGATTGTGAGGGAAACTGCTGAAGACATTGCAGTCGTTGTCCACGCTGGAACAAACAGTATGGCTCACAGTAGATCAGAGAAGATCCTTGGGAAGTGTAAGACACTTATTACAAAGTTCAAAGAAAACGTAGAGAGGTTTTACACAACTTTCTTAAGGTATTCTTCCTAGGTATGATGAAGGATCCGTAGCTCTGGGTAGAGAACCAGGTGTTTGTAGCAGAGTAAAGTGCACAGAAGAGTTTAACTACATAGCTTTGTGGGACAGTTCCAGTGGAGATGGGAACCTGTCTGCTGAAGATAGCCTGAAGTTAAATGGGGTGGGTAGTGCAAGGCTGGGTAGTAACAGATGAATGGATTTAGCAAGTGTTTGCCAGTAGTATGTTCGGAATGGGTCACAGCAACCCAGGAGGTCAACAGCTGTCAGTCAGGTCGGGTGTGACCACCACAGGCGGTGTCCCAGGTGGCATAAGGCCTACTGGCCATACGCAACAGGCTTGAGTAACACTCGGCTAAACTTTACTAAGTGAAATACTCGCATCATCTCACATCACTGCTGGAGGTAGTGACCTACTACGCGATGAGGTGACATCATATGGTCTCTCAGGAGAGCCTCATATCATACCAAAATTCTGATGTACATAACCCCAAGCAACGTCCCCACTGTACCCTACCCCTACCAACATCGCCACTCCCCCAGCAATGCCCCTGCTGGCCACCATCCCCAGGCAGTACAGAAGACTATCATGCCATCCACAGATGTCCGTCACGCCCCTAGTGTCCAGCAGTAAAGCACAACCCATCTAGCACACACGTTCCAGACCTTATCCCCTCTCAGGCCGGCATCTGGTTCGGCGTTCCAGACCCCCAGCGTTATACATCATTTGGTTTCCAGTCCCCAATATCTCTTATTTGGTTTCCAGTCATCAATATCTCTTATTTGGTTTCCAGTCCTCAATATCTCTTATTTAGTTTCCAGTCCTCAATATCTCTTATTTAGTTTCCAGTCCTCAATACCTCTTATTTGGTTTCCAGTCCCCCAATATCTCTTATTTGATTTCCAGTCATCAATATCTCTTATTTGGTTTCCAGTCCTCAATATCTCTTATTTAGTTTCCAGTCCTCAATACCTCTTATTTGGTTTCCAGTCCCCCAATATCTCTTATTTGGTTTCCAGTCCCCCAATATCTCTTATTTGGTTTCCAGTTCCCCAATATCTCTTATTTGGTTTCCAGTCCTCAATACATCTTATTTGATTTCCAGTCATCAATATCTCTTATTTGGTTTCCAGTCCCCCAATATCTCTTATTTGGTTTCCAGTCCTCAATATCTCTTATTTGGTTTCCAGTCCCCCAATATCTCTTATTTGGTTTCCAGTCCTCAATATCTCTTATTTGGTTTCCAGTCCTCCAATATCTCTTATTTGGTTTCCAGTCCCCAATATCTCTTATTTGGTTTCCAGTCCTCAATATCTTTTATTTGGTTTCCAGTCCCCAATATCTCTTATTTGGTTTCCAGTCCTCAATATTTTTTATCTGGTTTCCAGTCCCCAATATCTCTTATTTGGTTTCCAGTCCTCAATATTCTTTATCTGGTTTCCATTCCTCACTATCTCTTATTTGGGCCCCATCGAGACCAGTTCTCCTGGGTTCGTCATCTGGTAAGTTTTGCCAAAGAATGGGAGATACGTCAGGCGGACGTGAGTGTAGTTACGAGGCTACAGGAAGTGTGTGAGTGTAGGTGGGGATGGCGGAGGTGGAGGAGGAGGGGTAATGTATTGTGCGTGGGGCTGGGGTTGGGGTGCTGGCTGGGTGTGGGGGTCATGTCAGGGTGTGGGGGGTGGGTAGAGTCCTGGGTGCTATGGTGTGGTGTGCAAGGAATTCAGTTCATAATTTCTTTTTACCTCTTTTATTCTCCCAGCTCCTTTCTTCTTGTATCTTCGCTATACTGTCTGTCTGTCTGTCTGTCTGTCTGTCTGTCTGTCTGTCTGTTGTCTGTCTGTCTATATAGCTATCTGTCTGTCTGTCTATCTATCTATCTGTCTGTCTGTCTGTCTGTCTATCTGTCTGTCTTTCTGTCTAGGAACCACATTAAGTTATCGCTCTACTGCACGTCGTCACATACATGCCTCGTGATAGGTCATATTACACCCTCAGGTCACATGTCACAGGTCATCTCCCAACATGAGAGGTCATGCCCTCGCATCATATCAACACGTCAAAGGTCATTTTCCCAAGGTGAGGTCAGGAAAGGTCAAGGGTCCTCCTCGGCATCGTTTAAGCTGAAGGCCAGAGTGGGCGTTGTACGCCAAGAAATCCTTGACCCCGGGCCAATTTGTGGGGCCAACACCAGCCCCAGAGGTCGGCCCCTCCTTCCCTCTCTCCCTCTTAAATGGCTCACAACTTCTGTAGTGCTCGAGATTATTTCGAATTCTTTAATCATTACTTTTACAACCTCTGGCACAACCCTACGCCACAAACCATCAAAATAGTCCTTCATCATCACAACCCGTCATGACTGTCCCTCACCACAACCTATTATGACGACCTAGGCATCACAACCCCCTCACCACAACCCATAATGACAACCCAGTCATCACAACCCCCTCACCACAACCCATCATGACAGTCCCTCATCATCACAACCCATCATGACTGTCCCTCACCACAACCTATTATGACAACCCAGGCATCACAACCCCCTCAGCACAACCCATTATGACAACCCAGTCATCACAACCCCTCATTACAACCCATCATGACAACCCGATCATGACAATCCTAACTTCACCTCGCAATCCAACATGACAGGCAGACACAGTAACTCCTCATCACAACTCATCATCTCTACACAGACTCACAACTCGTCATCTCTACACAGGCTCACAACTCATCATCCTACTCCCGCATCACAACCCATCATAACTCTATCTCATCTCACAACCCATCAACATAATTCATCATTATAACCCGTCATTATAACTCTGCTTCATCTCACAACCCATCATCCTAATTCGTCATTATGACCGGTCATTACGACTGCTTCACAACCCAGCGTCATCAGCCGATCGAGTCATCCATTCCATATTCACAACCCATCATGACGACCCGTTGACATAACCCGAAATGAACAATCCTAACCAAACATCACAACCAACCTCTACAACCCACCATCACAAACCTCACGACAACCTACCACCACAAGCCCCGTCGAGCTTCACAACTATAACCGACCTGCATAGAGTATTATCACACCCTCTACCAAACAACCGACCACCACACAACTGACAACCACACATTCCATCACCACCAAAGACAGAATTATCACAAACTTCCACCACACAACCGACCCTCTACCAGTATAATCACAACCTACCAAACACAAGCTACCACCGCACATTATTATCAAAAGCTACCACACGTAACAGTGTTATCACAACCATCCACCACACATTATCATCACAACCCACCACATACGAGCAACTACCACACAGTGTTGTTACAACCGACCATCATAGCACGAGCGGCCACCACCAACTGCATCACAACCTCTCATCGCATATCATACTCACAACCAGTCAACAACACCCCCACTCTGATCCCACAGCATCCCACCATCACAACCTGTCAACAACACCCCCAATCTGATCCCACAGCATCCCACCATCACAACCAGTCAACAACACCCCCACTCTGATCCCACAGCATCCCACCATCACAACCAGTCAACAACACCCCCACTCTGATCCCACAGCATCCCACCATCACAACCTGTCAACAACACCCCCACTCTGATCCCACAGCATCCCACCATCACAACCTACTTCACAACAAACCACAACCACCGCCTCCGCAGCCGCCACAAGCCAGCTAAACGACCTCACTCAACATCTCGGCCTCTAATTGGGCAGTTATCGTCCCAACGAGGAAATTAAGAGATTTAATGACCTCGAGCGAAAAATTTGTCTCGTTTTCACTTATATTTTTTTGGTCGTTCGTTGTGGCCAGAGTCTTGGTGTTGTGGTTATGTTGTTTCCTTCATAATGAGTTATGATCATCATGCATGACTTCCTTGGAATTAACTTGGTTATGAACACATCTGATCAAGATTATGATAATGATGGTAATTATGATTACAATAAAAATGATATTGATAATAAGTGCAATGATAATAATAGTAATGATAATAGTAATAATGATAATAGTGTTAATAGTAATAATAATAATAATAATAATAATGATAATAATAATAATAATAATAATAATAATAATAATAATAATAATATAATAATAATAATAATAATAATAATGATGATAATAATAATAATAATGATAGTAGTAATAATAATAATAATAATAATAATAATAATAATAATAATAATAATAATAATAATAATAATAATAATAATATTAATATTAATAATAAAAATGATAATAACAATAAGGAAAAGAGAACGGGGCCAGGTGAGGATATTCCCTCAGAGGCCCAGTCCTCTGTTCTTAACGCTACCTTGCTAACGCGGGAAATGGCAAATAGTATGAAAAAGAAAGAAAGATATATATATATATATATATGTTTGTTGAATGTGTTTGATGATAGAGTGGCAGATATAGGGTGTTTTGGTCGAGGTGGTGTGCAAAGTGAGAGGGTTAGGGAAAATGATTTGGTAAACAGAGAAGAGGCAGTAAAAGCTTTGCGGAAGATGAAAGCCGGCAAGGCAGCAGGTTTGGATGGTATTGCAGTGGAATTTATTAAAAAAGGGGGTGACTGTATTATTGACTGGTTGGTAAGGTTATTTAATGTATGTATGACTCATGGTGAGGTGCCTGAGGATTGGCGGAATGCGTGAATAGTGCCATTGTACAAAGGCAAAGGGGATAAGAGTGAGTGCTCAAATTACAGAGGTATAAGTTTGTTGAGTATTCCTGGTAAATTATATGGGAGGGTATTGATTGAGAGGGTGAAAGCATGTACAGAGCATCAGATTGGGGAAGAGCGGTGTGGTTTCAGAAGTGGTAGAGGATGTGTGGATCAGGTGTTTGCTTTGAAGAATGTATGTGAGAAATACTTAGAAAAGCAAATGGATTTGTATGTAGCATTTATGGATCTGGAGAAGGCATATGATAGAGTTGATAGAGATGCTCTGTGGAAGGTATTAAGAATATATGGTGTGGGAGGCAAGTTGTTAGAAGCAGTGAAAAGTTTTTATCGAGGATGTAAGTCATGTGTACGTGTAGGAAGAGAGGAAAGTGATTGGTTCTCAGTGAATGTAGGTTTGCGGCAGGGGTGTGTGATGTCTCCATGGTTGTTTAATTTGTTTATGGATTGGGTTGTTAGGGAGGTGAATGCAAGAGTTTTGGAAAGAGGGGCAAGTATGAAGTCTGTTGTGGATGAAAGAGCTTGGGAAGTGAGTCAGTTGTTGTTCGCTGATGATACAGCGCTGGTGGCTGATTCATGTAAGAAACTGCAGAAGCTGGTGACTGAGTATGGTAAAGTGTGTCAAAGAAGAAAGTTAAGAGTAAATGTGAATAAGAGCAAGGTTATTAGGTACAGTAGGGTTGAGGGTCAAGTCAATTGGGAGGTAAGTTTGAATGGAGAAAAACTGGAGGAAGTAAAGTGTTTTAGATATCTGGGAGTGGATCTGGCAGCGGATGGAACCATGGAAGCGGAAGTGGATCATAGGGTGGGGGAGGGGGCGAAAATCCTGGGAGCCTTGAAGAATGTGTGGAAGTCGAGAACATTATCTCGGAAAGCAAAAATGGGTATGTTTGAAGGAATAGTGGTTCCAACAATGTTGTATGGTTGCGAGGCGTGGGCTATGGATAGAGTTGTGCGCAGGAGGATGGATGTGCTGGAAATGAGATGTTCGAGGACAATGTGTGGTGTGAGGTGGTTTGATCGAGTAAGTAACGTAAGGGTAAGAGGGATGTGTGGAAATAAAAAGAGCGTGGTTAAGAGAGCAGAAGAGGGTGTTTTGAAATGGTTTGGGCACATGGAGAGAATGAGTGAGGAAGGATTGACCAAGAGGATATATGTGTCGGAGGTGGAGGAAACGAGGAGAAGTGGGAGACCAAATTGGATGTGGAAAGATGGAGTGAAAAAGATTTTGTGTGATCGGGGCCTGAACATGCAGGAGGGTGAAAGGAGGACAAGGAATAGAGTGAATTGGATCGATGTGGTATACCGGGGTTGACGTGCTGTCAGTGGATTGAATCAGGGCATGTGAAGCGTCTGGGGTAAACCATGGAAAGCTGTGTAGGTATGTATATTTGCGTGTGTGGACGTATGTATATACATGTGTATGGATGTGGGTTGGGCCATTTCTTTCGTCTGTTTCCTTGCGCTACCTCGCAAACGCGGGAGACAGCGACAAAGCAAAAAAAAAAAAAAATAATAGTGATAATAATAATGATAATGATAATAATAATAACGATAATACTACTACTACTACTACTAATAATAATAATGATAATGATAATGATAATAATAGAATAATGATAATAATGATAATAATGATAATAATAATAATAATAATAATAATAATAATAATAATAATAATAATAATAATAATAATAATAAAATAATGATGATAATGATAATGATAATAATAATAATAGTAGTAATAATAATGATAATAATAATAATAATAATAATAATAATAATAATAATAATAATAATAATAATAAATATAATAATAATAATAATAATAACAATAATAACATTAATAAGAATGATAGTAATAATAATAATGATAATGATAATAATAATAATAATGATAATAATAATAATAATAATAATAATAATAATAATAATAATAATAATAATAATAATAATGATAATAATAATAATAATAATAATAATAATAATAATAATAATGATAATAATAATAATAATAATGATAATGATAATAATAATGATAATAATGATAATGATAATGATAATAATGATGATAATGATAATAATAATAATAATAATTGATTGAGAGGGTGAAGGCATGTACAGAGCATCAGATTGGGGAAGAGCAGTGTGGTTTCAGAAGTGGTAGAGGATGTGTGGATCAGGTGTAAGCTTTGAAGAATGTATGTGAGAAATACTTAGAAAAGCAAATAGATTTGTATGTAGCATTTATGGATCTGGAGAAGGCATATGATAGAGTTGATAGAGATGCTCTGTGGAAGGTATTAAGAATATATGGTGTGGGAGGAAAGTTGTTAGAAGCAGTGAAAAGTTTTTATCGAGGATGTAAGGCATGTGTACGTGTAGGAAGAGAGGAAAGTGATTGGTTCTCAGTGAATGTAGGTTTGCGGCAGGGGTGTGTGATGTCTCCATGGTTGTTTAATTTGTTTATGGATGGGGTTGTTAGGGAGGTAAATGCAAGAGTTTTGGAAAGAGGGGCAAGTATGAAGTCTGTTGGGGATGAGAGAGCTTGGGAAGTGAGTCAGTTGTTGTTCGCTGATGATACAGCGCTGGTGGCTGATTCATGTGAGAAACTGCAGAAGCTGGTGACTGAGTTTGGTAAAGTGTGTGGAAGAAGAAAGTTAAGAGTAAATGTGAATAAGAGCAAGGTTATTAGGTACAGTAGGGTTGAGGGTCAAGTCAATTGGGAGGTGAGTTTGAATGGAGAAAAACTGGAGGAAGTGAAGTGTTTTAGATATCTGGGAGTGGATCTGGCAGCGGATGGAACCATGGAAGCGGAAGTGGATCATAGGGTGGGGGAGGGGGCGAAAATTCTGGGAGCCTTGAAGAATGTGTGGAAGTCGAGAACATTATCTCGGAAAGCAAAAATGGGTATGTTTGAAGGAATAGTGGTTCCAACAATGTTGTATGGTTGCGAGGCGTGGGCTATGGATAGAGTTGTGCGCAGGAGGATGGATGTGCTGGAAATGAGATGTTTGAGGACAATGTGTGGTGTGAGGTGGTTTGATCGAGTGAGTAACGTAAGGGTAAGAGAGATGTGTGGAAATAAAAAGAGCGTGGTTGAGAGAGCAGAAGAGGGTGTTTTGAAGTGGTTTGGGCACATGGAGAGAATGAGTGAGGAAAGATTGACCAAGAGGATATATGTGTCGGAGGTGGAGGGAACGAGGAGAAGAGGGAGACCAAATTGGAGGTGAAAAGATGGAGTGAAAAAGATTTTGTGTGATCGGGGCCTGAACATGCAGGAGGGTGAAAGGAGGGCAAGGAATAGAGTGAATTGGAGCGATGTGGTATACCGGGGTTGACGTGCTGTCAGTGGATTGAATCAAGGCATGTGAAGCGTCTGGGGTAAACCATGGAAAGCTGTGTAGGTATGTATATTTGCGTGTGTGGACGTATGTATATACATGTGTATGGGGGGGGGTTGGGCCATTTCTTTCGTCTGTTTCCTTGCGCTACCTCGCAAACGCGGGAGACAGCGACAAAGTATAATAAAAAAAAATAAATAATAATAATAATAATAATAATAATAATCATAATAATAATGATAATGATAATAATAATAATGAAAATAATGATAATAATAATAATGATAATAATAATAATAATAATAATAATAATAATGATAATAATAATGATAATCATAATAATGATAATGATGATAATAATAATAATGATAATAATAATGATAATAATTGTAATAGTAGTAGCAATGATGATGATGATTACAACAATAATGCTATAGGTAGTAATGATAATAAGAACAATAACAATGGTAATAACCCTAAGGACACGGGAGAAATAGTTGTACCCACGTATTCCCTGCGTGTTGTCGTTGAAGATGACTAAGAGGGGCGGGAGCGTGGGGCTGGAAACCCTCCACTTCTTGTATTTCTATTTCTAAAAGACGGAACAGAAGAAGGAGCTAAGCAAGGAGTGCTCATCCTCCTAGAAGACTCAGACTGGGGCGTCTGTATGTGCGTATATGAGAAGAAGGGGGAGACAGACAGTATGTTTGAGTAAAGATACCTGGACGTTTTCACTCTTGAGTGAAACAAAGCTTAAGGGTAAGGAGGAAGAATGATTTGGAAATGTTATGGGTTTAATGTCAGGACTGAGTGTGAAGGCAAAAGCTAAGGAAGGGGTAGCACTACTGCTGAAGCAGGAGTTGCTTGGATATGGGAAAGAGTGTGAGGAAGTGAGCTCCAGATTGATATGGGTGAACATGAAAGTGGATTACTGCTGCTTATGCACTTGGTCATGAGAAGATTGTTGACGAGGAGCGAGTGTTTTAGGAGCAGTTGAATGAGCTTGTGAGCAGTTATGATTCAGAAGACTAGGTACTTGAGGTGGATGATTCATAAGCGAGAGTGAATGATATGGTAGTTGATGTATAAGGGGTATCTAGATTATTCAGTAAGGTGAATAGGAATGATAAACATCTTGTGGCAGTAGTTTCCTGAGTAAGGACTGGCGACTGGGAGAACCTAGTATGATAAAGAAATACGTAAGTATATACGTGGGTGAGCAGGAAAGATGGCCAGCGGACATTACTGAATTACGTACCAAATGGTAGGCGGCCAAAACAGACTCAGATATGAATGTGCTGAGAGGGGCAGCTGGTGGGATGTCTGATCACTACCTGGTTTAGGTTAGGATGAATATTTGTTGATGTTGTCGGAAGATAGGCAATGATATGGGTGAGAAGAGACTGGTGAAGATAAGTGAGGTTGGATAAGAGACATGTGAAGAAATAGCAGGAGATATTGGATGTAGAATGACAAGATGTGAGAATAAACAAAGACAGAGGAGTGGGTGAAGAATGGGAAGGTAATTAGAGGGCGAAGATGGGTATGTTTGAAGGTCTAGTGGTCCCACCGCTGTACGGATGCGAGGCAATGACTACAGATGAGGCAAGACGGACGAGAGTGTATATAATGTAATGAAATGTTGGAGGACAACATGTGGTGTGAGGAGGGTTGGTCGAGAAGTGATGAGAGAGAGAGAGAGAGAGAGAGAGAGAGAGAGAGAGAGAGAGAGAGAGAGAGAGAGAGAGAGAGAGAGAGAGAGAGAGAGAGAGAGAGAGAGAGCGCTGGAGGGTGTTGCTAAAATGGTTTAGACAAATGTCAGAAGTGGAGGGAACAAAGAGAAGGGGAAACCAAATTGGAGATGGAAGGAAGGAGTGAAAAAGAATTTGAGTGATTGGAGCCTGAACATACAGGAGGGTGAAGGGCGAGCGTTAGAGAAATGTGGTATACTGAGGGAGACGAGCTGTTAGTGGATTGAACCAAGGCATATGAGGCCTGGTGGGCCTGGCTGTGGGTAGGGGGCTGTGGGTTTGATATATTACACATGTTAGAAAATGGATCTGTACGATTAAGGCCTTTCGTTCATTTGATCTTGGCGCTACCTCGCCAACGCAGGAAACAGTGAACAGGTATGAAATAAGCTATTAGTAGTAATGGTAATCATAATGATAATGATGATAAGAATATCATTAACAATGATTATATTAATGATAATAATAATAGAAATGATAACTAATAGTAATGATAATAATAATGATAATAATAATAATGATGATGATAATAATAATGATAATGATAATGATGATTATAATAATTATAATAATAATAATAATAATAATAATAATAATAATAATAATAATAATAATATTAATAATAATAATAATGATAATAATAATAACAATAATGATAATGATAATGATAATATGATAATAGTAATAATACTAATACTAATAATAATAATGATAATGATAATGATAATACCAATGATAATAATGATAATAATAATAATAATAATAATAATGATAATAATAATAATAATAATAATAATAATAATAATAATAATAGTAATAATAATGATAATAATAATGATGATAATGATAATGATGATAATAATGATGACAATAATGATAATGATAACTATCGGTTTATAAAACCGCTGCAGTACAAGGCCATCCAACCGTGTGTGTACAGTAGGGCTATGAGAAGGGTGAGGTGGAGTAGCGGGGAAAGAGACAGTGGGATGGCGGTGTACTGGTTACATGGTGATGTTCACGATTAGTTCAGCTGGCCAGGTTCTTGTACCAGTGTGGACGAGTAGGGATGGGCTCACTGTAGCCGAGGTGCCGATATATAACTCTGGAGACGAGGGGGGGTTGTAGGTGACGGTGGGGTGGGTGGTGAGGCTGGTTCTTCCCATGATTGTTGGATAAGGTCAAGATGATGGTTGGAGAGGGTCGGGAGGAGCAGTGTGTTGAGTGCCTTTTTTATAGGTGGTGTAAAAGGAGCAGAAGATAATCTTTGTGTCCAGTGGGACGACTTAGTAAAGGGGCGAGTGATGACTTCCTTGGGAGAGGAGAGAGATGATCAATGAGGAATTTTTCGAGCCAAAGAATACGACTTCGCAGGTAAATGTGATGTGGCTGACGAAGTTAAAAAGGTCTTGAAGTTAATGAAGGTGACTCAGGACATCGTAGGTTTTGTGCCTGTTAAGGTGACGACAACATCATGAAAGGTGACGAGGTAGTGGGTGGTAAGAGGAGAGGGAGAGGTCTTGATGATGATGTGTGGAACCAACATAGTCTGGCTTGGTTCATTTACACAACAGCCTTCCACAGTGGAAGCTGTGTGTGTGTGTGTGTGTGTGTGTGTGTGTGTGTGTGAGAGAGAGAGAGAGAGAGAGAGAGAGAGAGAGAGAGAGAGAGAGAGAGAGAGAGAGAGAGAGAGAGAGAGAGAGAGAGAGAGAGAGAGAGAGAGAGAGAGAGAGAGAGAGAGAGAGAGAGAGTGTGTTTAAGTGTAATCAGATTTCTGAAGTTGCTATATATATATATTTCAAAGTTTAAAGACTGTTCCCAGACAATTGTCTGTGAGTAAAGAGGATCAGACAACTTTAACACATACCACAACAACCACGTCGGTCAACATGTGATCCTCTTTATCATACTAGCAGATGACCAGCTGACCCTGGGCCAGGCAGAGGGATGATGACTGTCACCATGTGTATGGAGACACTGTGGCTGTGGCTATGTCCCCACCCAACACCCACAAGATTGCCTCTGACACACGAACTGTATATTGTAATGTATGTTTACCCTGTCGATGTATAACACTAAGAACAATAAACAGAAGATCTATTTGGAGAACATTAAGAACATCGTTCTTAAATTAAATTACCTAACCATAGGAAAAGAAATGCTCGCATGTTTAATGTTCACACAACACGTTTCTTTGCGTTCACAACGACTAATAGTCTAGCAAAATATGAGTCTTACCGAAATTTAGTCTCTGATTTGACTTCCCACTACCAACAAAACTACTTCTCTTTCAGCAATATTTGGCCTGAATACTTCCCACGCCAGTCGATCTTGAACGAAAAAGAACATCTAGATGGACTTTTCGAATCGTGTGTAGGGTCAGAGAGAGGCGTTCCATGTAGCGAGGGTTGTCTCTGAGGATGTCAAACATGGCCTCAACAGGACCCCGTCTCTGTCGCAGCCCCGCCTCCTCCGCAGCGTCGGAGTGGCACCGCCAGCCACATGGGTGCTCACCAGCCGCAGTTTGTCGCAGCTCAGCCACACCCAGATGTGCTGAAGGTCTTATGTAAGCAGGTCATTACGTGCTCCCCCTCAGCGTATAACCTTCTCCCTTCGTCCATCACCCACGAAGCACATGATCTGCGTCTCACGTTTGACTTATGTGTAATGAAGTCGTGACTTCATGGCCGTTCACTGTGAACTACCCACTTCAGCAAGGAGCACTTCAGGTCAGGTCTTCCGTCTGTAAGAACACCAACATACACTGCTGCTTCAGGGAGCTAGGACACTGAGGGGCACCTGACTGACGCAGACACCGTTCCAACTGGAATTATATCCTGGTTCGAGTCTTTTTTTTCTTTCTCTGCCTGGCGATTGCTCGTAACTTATCTTCCTTTCAGTATCCATGACCAGTGCATGAGACGGCCCAGCCCTCACCAACGCCTTCATTTGCTGTCAATCCGAGCCCACGTACATGGCCTGTATAGAATATTAGATAGAGGGAGAGGGAAGGGAAAAAATATCCACTGTAGACAGATGCAATGACTCTGCTATGTACTACGAGAAGTGACGGGTGTGTTGCACCTTGACCCTGTCAACCCTGCCACTGGCTAAGTTCATCACCTTCTGTCTCGACCACCACACTGACCTGTCCCAACCACCACACTGATCTGTCCCAACCACCACACTGACCTGTCCCAACCACCACACTGACCTGTCCTGACCACCACACTGACCTGTCCCAACCACCACACTGACCTGTCCTGACCACCACACTGATGTGTCCCAACCACCACACTGACCTGTCCCAACCACCACACTGACATGTCCCAACCACCACACTGACCTGTCCCAACCATCACACTGACCTGTCCCAACCACCACACTGACATGTCCCATCCACCACACTGACCTGTCCCAACCACCATAGTGACCTGTCCCGACCACCACACTGACCTGTCCCAACCACCACATTGACCTGTCCCGACCACCACACTGACCTGTCCCAACCCCCACACTGACCTGTCCCAACCACCATAATGACCTGTCCCGACCACCACACTGACCTGTCCCAACCACCATAGTGACCTGTCCCGACCACCACACTGACCTGTCCCAACCACCACATTGACCTGTCCCGACCACCACACTGACCTGTCCCAACCACCACACTGACCTGTCCCAACCACCACATTGACCTGTCCTCACCAACACACTGACCTGTCCCAACCACCACATTGACCTGTCCCGACCACCACACTGACCTGTCCCAACCACCACACTGACCTGTCCCGACCACCACACTGACATGTCACAACCACCACACTGACCTGTCCCAACCACCACATTGACCTGTCCCGACCACCACACTGACCTGTCCCAACCCCCACACTGACCTGTCCCAACCACCATAGTGACCTGTCCCGACCACCACACTGACCTGTCCCAACCACCATAGTGACCTGTCCCGACCACCACACTGACCTGTCCCAACCACCACACTGACCTGTCCCGACCACCACACTGACCTGTCCCAACCACCACACTGACCTGTCCCAACCACCATAGTGACCTGTCCCGACCACCACACTGACCTGTCCCAACCACCACATTGACCTGTCCCGACCACCACACTGACCTGTCCCAACCCCCACACTGACCTGTCCCAACCACCATAATGACCTGTCCCGACCACCACACTGACCTGTCCCAACCACCATAGTGACCTGTCCCGACCACCACACTGACCTGTCCCAACCACCACATTGACCTGTCCCGACCACCACACTGACCTGTCCCAACCACCACACTGACCTGTCCCAACCACCACATTGACCTGTCCTCACCAACACACTGACCTGTCCCAACCACCACATTGACCTGTCCCGACCACCACACTGACCTGTCCCAACCACCACACTGACCTGTCCCGACCACCACACTGACATGTCCCAACCACCACACTGACATGTCACAACCACCACACTGACCTGTCCCAACCACCACATTGACATGTCCCAACCACCACACTGACATGTCCCAACCACCACACTGACATGTCCCGACCACCACACTGACATGTCCCATCCACCACAATAACCTCTCTCAACCACCATAGTGACCCGTCCCATCCCCAGATCTGACCCCACCTCCACGACCAACAATAGCGTCTCTGTATAACGAAATCATAAAGAAAAGTCTTGTGGTGAAGCTAACGTCATTTGTTGACTCGTAATCTCATCAAGGTGTCTGGCTCCTGCCGGGGGACATCAAACTTCCATTGTGTTTCGTGTTAACTTCATCATCGCAACGCGTCAAACACGCAACAGGTCTGCGGGCGGACGATCATAGCCTGCCTGGTGGCTGCTGGTCTGGAGTATGTGTGTTCGGTGAAGCACATTTGACGGCGATCATATTCTGTTGGCCAAACTGAACACTGAGAGACTCCAGATCCTCAGATCTTTCCTCAGTGATCATGAGGTGAAAGAAACTGTTGAGAATATTGCCCTGTGAGGTCTATGCTTTCCTGATCCGGGATGTGCCACAAACACAGGTGTTGACGGGACGATGCTTGAGGGAGCTGTCGAACGAATGCCCAGCCAGCAATGATTTCGGATCAGCTCTCGTCTCATCCCTCTGGTCTGTGGTCGAGTCGACGTCGCCACAAGTGTGATCCGTCGACGATGATCTCTGGACGAGGTGGAGCTACCTGGCCTGGTCTCCGGGGCCCGGCAGTATGGACGAGTGTGTACAGCTGGGCGAGAGCAGGACCCCCGACAGCTGTCGCCGACCGCCAAGGAGACCGAGTATTGCCAGGTGGACACCACGTAGTAAGGTATGGGACATGGCCAGGAGAATGGATATGGTTAGGATATGGGACATGCATGGCCAGGACACGGGGCATGGGGGAGGTTACGGGACATGGCCAAGGAACTGGACATGGCCGAGGAACGGGACAGAACTAGAGACCAGGACATGGTCAGAGGAAGAAAGTATGTGACCAAGGGACAGGACATGTCCAGAGAACTGGATAGAACACGTCCAGAGGACAGGACATGTCCAAAGGACGCAACATGGCCACGGGACCGGGACGTAGCCAGGGGACCGGACATGGGAAGGGGACGCCATATGGCCAGAGAACGAGATATGGCGAGGTCACAGGACACATCCAGTAGACGAGTCGTTTCCAGGGGATGGGCTACGGCCAGGGGGTGGGACAAGGTCGAAACATGGTCATGGGATGGGCCATGAGCATGAAACATGACGTGGCCAGAAGACGGACCATGGCCAGAAGACGGGGCGTGGCCAGGGGCCGCTGTATGGCTCAGGGGGTTGGACATAGACGGGGAAGAGCCGCTCTGGAGAGCAGTGTTTGCTACGAACTCGATCTGGAATGTTGACATGTGAACCTTGGATGTCTGGAAAAACAGTTCGTGTTTTTTATTCTTGCCTGCGTCCGGAAAACAAGATGGGCTGAGAACGCGCCTGGCCTGAGCACCTGATACCTGAATAACAATGCCCATTAAGAAGGCGGCCCATCGTTCGGGAGCCCCTGCGCTGCGGAGGGTAACACATGCAATGCTCCTGTTTGTGGTGTGGAGGCCAGGGTATGATAAGCAGGGGCATTACGGGTGAGAATAGCATGTGAGTGTTGCCACCCTCTGTCCGTTTGCCTTATCATCTCTCTCTTCTTTATATCATGTTCGTCTGTGTCTGTGTCTGTGTCTCAGTGATATAGCCGCACTAGAGGTGACTTTTCCTTCACGGTGTATCTCCTTGCAGGCGTAGCCCGGTAACACCTATATCTACTGATATCTATAAATGTATCTGTCTTCTCATAAGTCACGTCAGTTTATCTAAGAATATATCTGTGTTTTTTTGCCTTTCCTGAGCAGTCATCTGTGTCTCAGTCACATCTGGGTTTGCCTGGATCAGTTTCTCTCTGTGTAGACATACCTTATTCTCTGTCCTTCTCTGACTCCCATTGCCTCTATGTTACCTATGTGTCTATGTTTCTAACAAGACTTATTTCTATGTTTAGCTCATAGTCTTTGTGAATCTAATGGTTTCTAGCTTTGTCTTGCGTACATGTGAGAATCTTTAGTAATTGTTTATTGATGGATCTTCATGTGTTTGTGTGTACGTCAGCATGATCCACCGTACGTCAGCATCATCCACCGTACGTAATCATGATCCACCGTACGTCAGCATGATCCACCGTACGTCGGTATGATCCACCGTACGTCAGCATGATCCACCGTACGTCAGCATGATCCACCATACGTCAGCATGATCCACCGTACGTCAGCATGATCCACCATACGTCAGCATGATCCACCGTACGTCAGCATGATCCACCATACGTCAGCATGATCCACCGTACGTCAGCATGATCCACCGTATGTCAGCATGATCCACCGTATGTCAGCATGATCCACCATACGTCAGCATGATCCACCGTACGTCACCATGATCCACCATACGTCAGCATGATCCACCGTACGTCTGTCTATGTATCTGCTGTATTTGTTCTTGTTTGCCCTTATTTTGTGTCTGCCCACATCTCTCTTACTCTTTCATTACTTATTCGATCGAACCACCTCACACCACACATTGTCCTCAAACATTTCATTTCCAACACATCCATCCTCCTCCGCACAATCCTATTCATAGCCCATGCCTCGCAACCATAAATCATTGTTGGAACCACTATTCCTTCAAACATACACATTTTTGCTCTCCGAGATAACGTCCTTGCCTTCCACACATTCTTCAACGCTCCCAGAACCTTCGCCCCCTCTCCCACCCTGTGACTCACTTCCGCTTCCATGGTTCCATTTGCTACTAAGTCCACTCCCAGATATCTAAAACAATTCACTTCGTCCATTCAAACTTTCCTCCCAATTAACTTGTCCCTCAACCCTACTGAACTTAATAACCTTGCTCTTATTCACATTTACTCTCAACTTTCTTCTTTCACACACTTTAACAAACTCAGTCACCAACTTCTGCAGTTTTTTACCCGAATCAGCCACCAGCGCTGTATCATCAGCGAACAACAACTGACTCACTTCCCAAGCTCTCTCATCCACAACAGACTGCATACTTGCCCCTCTCTCCAAAATTCTTGCATTCAGCTCCGTAACTACCCCATCCATAAACAAATTAAACAACCATGGAGACATCACGTACCCCTGCCGCAAACCAACATTCACTGGGAACCAATCACTTTCTTCCTAGTCGTACACATGCCTTACATCCCTGGTAAAAACTTTTCACTGCTTCTAGCAACTTGCCTCCCACACCATATACTCTAAAAACCTTCCATTAAGCATCTCTATCAACCCTATCATATGCTTTATCTAGATCCATAAATGCTACATATAAATCCATCTTTTTTCCTAAGTATTTCTCACATATTTCTTCAGAGCAAACACTTGATCCAGACATCCTCTACCACTTCTGAAACCACACTGCTCTTCCCCAATCTGATGCTCTGTACATGCCTTTACCCTCTGAGTCAATACCCATCTATATAATTTCCCAGAAACACTCAACAAACTTATACCTCTGTAATTTGAACACTCACCTTTATCCCCTATGCCTTTGTACAATGGCACTATGCATGCATTCCGCCAATCCTCAGGCACTTCAACCATGATCCATATATACACTGAATATTCTTACCAACCAATCAACAACACAGTCACCTCCTTTTAAATAAATTCCACTGCAATACCATGCAAACCCGCCGCCTTGCCGGCTTTCATTTTCCGCAAAGCTTTCACTACTTCTCTGTCTACGAAACCATTCTTCGTGACCCTTTCACTTTGCGCACCACCCCGACCAAAACACCCTATATCTGCCACTCTATCATCAAAAACATTCAACTAACCTTCAAAATGCTCACTCCATCTCCTTCTCACTTCATCACTACTTGTTATCACCTCCCCATTTGCCCCTTCACCGATGTTCCCATTTGTTCTCTTGTCTTACGCACATCCAGGTTCCTTTCCTCAAACATTTTACCTATCTCTCTTTTTTTCTTATCTTGGTTAAATCCACGCACATTTAGACACCCCAATCTGAGCTTTCGAAGAGGATGAGCACTCCTCCCACGACTTCTTCTGTTTTCCCTTTCAGAACGTTAAATACAGGGGGGATGGGTGGGTTTCCAGCCCCAGCTCCCTTTAGTCGCCTTCTGCGACACGTGGGGAATACGTGGGAAGAATTCTTTCTCCCCTATCCCCAGGGATATATATATATATATATATATATATATATACACACGAACAAAGTGCATATTAACGCGTACCTTCGTAGAACATACAAACCTCCAACATCCAGGATCGAACCCGGGACCCTTGTGTAACAGGCGGGAGCGCTACCGCTAGGCTATGATCGCCCCCGATAGGGAAATGACTATTCGTATGCTATGTACTTGAATACCCTTCGTCTCACGTTGGTGAGCAACGAGGTCTACACCGATCATTTCTCATACTGGAAAGAATCACAATTTTGCGCGTGATCAGGTATATTCCTATGAGTCCGCGGAAAAAATGAAACTCGATAAGTTCCCAAGTGCACTTTCGTGTCATAATCACATCAGGGAGACTCAAGAGAAAAACATAACAGTCAGTTGATGTACAACGAAGAGACGTAGCTAGGACGCCATTTGGTAAACATGCGATTGTTCAAGACGGACAACGAGCGTATCATAAACTTATTATGTGGACAAGAAGGTGAATTGTTTAAAGATTTTGTCAACAATAAAGTTATCCAATTTGTATAGACCTTCACTAATATTAAGATTCTAATTCTTTGTGTATTAGATAATAGAAGATTCAATGATATTTCTCGTGGTACTGGAGTTAGAGTTAATAACTGAGACGGCATTACTCCAGTCAATACAATGATCATAGTTTTTAACATGATTAAACAAGGCATTTGATTCTTGTCCTGTTCTTATACTATGCTTTTGTTGCTTAAGTCTAACAGAAAAATCCTTACCAGTCTGACCAACATAAAACTTATCACAATTTCTATAAGGCACTTTATAGATGCACCTAGGAGAATTTTCTGGTGAGTTCCTGATTAAGATATTCTTTATATTATTATTGTTGCTGAAGGCAACATTTACTTTAAAGGATTTTAGAACATGGGAAGCAAAGTAAAATTATTACTAAAAGGGAGGATTAAAAGATTCTTGGTGTCAATGGGTGGTTTGAATGATTTCTTTGCTAACTTATCAATGAAAGATCTAGGGTACTTTAACTTAGATCCAATAGAATATATCTTCTCAAACTCATCTTCAATAAGCTCTGGACTGCAAATGCATAATGCCCTAAGGAACTTAGACTGATATGATGATAATTTAACTCTGTCATGTTGGGATGAGTAATAATGGATAAATGAGCATGCATTGGTAGGTTTTCTTTATATGCTAAACTTAAACTTGTTTTCTTGCTTGTGGATCATGCAATCTGAAAAAGGTAACATACCATTATTTTCATTTTCTACAATGAATTTGATGGAAGGTACTGAATTGTTAAGTAAGGGGAGAAAGGTTTGTAGATTTTTATTTGTTGGCCAAACACAAAGAACATCATCTACATATCTAAACCAAATTGTTTTAGAAGGTAAGATATCCTTTAGTAATTTTGTTTCAAAGAATTATATATAAAGATTACTTAGTACAGGTGAAAGAGGGTTACCCATTGCCATACCAAATTTTTGAGCATGATAATCTCCATTGAATTGAAATACACAGTCTTTTATACACAATTTTATCTGTTCAATGAAAACAGACTTTGAAACAGGTAAATGGATATCATCCAAAACATCAAATAAATATTGTAAACGATCATTAACTGAAACTTTTGTGAAAAGAGAGGAAACATCAAAGCTAACATGTTTGAAATCAAAAGTAACATTGTTAAGCTTGTTAATTAGATCTACATTGTTCAATGATATTAGATTTTGATAGATTTTTGGAGCAAAGGTCCCGGATACATTGAGGAATGAGATGAAGGAGAGGTTTTGTTCATGCAAAGATGGGATGTTTTGATGGTACTGTAGTTCTGACGGTATTGTATGGGTGCGGGTCTTGGGTCCTGGATGCAAGAGAAGATGGTGGACGTGTTTGTACCGAAATGCTGGAAGACAACTTGTGACGCAAGGCAAGTTGATCGCGTCAGAGCGAAGTGTGGTAGTAAGTGTAGTCTGACCGCGAGAAATGACAGAGGCAGTGTTGAAATGGCTTCGACATACGGAGAGGACGAGGAAAGAATGATAGAGTTCGATGATCTGCAAGAGAATAAAGTAGAGAGTAAAGGTATTGGAGAGTTCAAGGAGACAGATAGACGGAGAGTGAGGCAGGACTTGAGGGATCGTGGACTTGAACATTCAGGAGGGTGAGAGGCATGCATGGGATAGATCACATTGTGGTGTGAGGGAAGCGACGTGTTGTCATTAAGCTGAGCCAGGGCTGAGGATGTGGTCAGGAGAAACAAGAGAATGGTTTGTGGGGATTGTATGTGGAGCTTGGCTAGAGAGGTGGCTATGAGCATATAATGCCGTTGGCCATCTGTTCGTGGCGCTCCCTCGCTGTGTGTGAGTTAAGTAAATGTTAGATAGCTCTATACACACTTCAGTCACCACTCCACCCCATCCCTTCAACCTTTCCCTTAAGAGAAAGACCTGCGTGGACGAAGGCACTTCACGCCCGAGTATTAGCGCATCTGTATTCTGTCAGGAAAGTCAGAAGGTCTTGGAGGACGCGTCCCACATGGCGAGGGAAGCCCCCAGCCTCACGGCTTCTGCCGGAACAAGCCCACATCCCGGGCTTATCGGGAGATCAACTTTCCTCAGGCAGCGTGTCCCAGGAACCAGGTCCTGACAGTGTCCCAGGAACCAGGTCCTGACAGTGTCCCAGGAACCAGAACCTGACAGTATCCCAGGAACCAGGACCAGGAACCAGGACCTGACGGAGCCGTAATAACCAGGTCCTTCGGCAGGAACCAGATCCTGCGGTGTGAACTGGTGCTGATCGTGTCTAGGTTCGAGGTCCTCTTTAAGCAAGTGGGTACAACGATGTTTGCCGTTGTATTATGTAAGAAGTTGATCACACATCCCCTCCCCCCAGCACCTCACATTAGGGTGGGGGTGGAGTGGTGTGGGGTTGGGTAGATGGTGGAGTGATGTGGGGTTGGGTGGATGGTGGAGTGGTGTGGGGTTGGGTGGGTGGGAAGGGGAGGGGAAGAGGGAAAGTTGTGGGCGTGATCCTGTGAGGTTAGAGGGCCAGTTCATGCCCCACACATCTGTAAGTGCTGACCTCTGTGAAAAAAAGGGAAAAAAGAAAATTGATTTCTTTGTAAACCTAGATTCCTCATCGCATTGGTGGCGGGTCCTCACGAGACTTGGTTCAGCGAAGCCAAAGGATTTCGAGTTTTGAACAGACTCAAGTTTGGTGACGTCTACAGACGTCTCATTCACTGGTGGCTGAGGGTTTGTTTACAAGGAACTCCATCTTCCGTCTGGCACGTCTCTGTTATGTAGATACGTCACTGTCTGATGCGTCTCTCGTGTCGGGTGTGCCACGACCTGTTTCATTTCTGACCATCACACTTGCTGGCCGGTGCTCAGGCAACCACCCTGCCCCACCCTGGCAATATTCTGGCCACCACTCAGACCTCCCATACACTAAGGGCACCTCGAGAAGCATATCTGAACTGAGTTCAGACCCCCCCCTTTCTCTCTCTCTCTCTCTCTCTCTCTCTCTCTCTCTCTCTCTCTCTCTCTCTCTCTCTCTCTCTCTCACCGGGCTGACTCTCCTGCTCGTCTCGTCCGCCACACATCATCCTTGGCTCACTCCACTGTTCTCTGGTATGGCAACACCAGATCTCTACACAGCCTATTTGTGTGGCATCAGGTGTCTGCATCGTGTCGACCCAGTGTGGTCGAGTCGCTGACTCTGGACGCGGGCTTCAGTCACCGTTCCAAGAAAACGAGAGGGACAGACGGGCATTCTCTCGTCTCTTCTGTCCATGAAAGAAAACGGAGGATCGGAATGAACACATTTGTCCATACACTTTTATATTTTTCTTCCTCTTAGTACTCTCCAGCCTGGGGAGGGGGGGGGGGGGCACAGACTGTTTACCCTACCTTCCTACCCCCTCCTCCACCGCGCTGGCCCTAGCTTGCCTGCAGGACTTCCCCGGGGGCACCTCACAACACGTCTTCACCAGCCACTCCATCGTGAGCGTTGTGTTCAGTGTATGTGTGTGTGTGTGTGTGTGTGTGTGTGTGTGTGAATATCCTTGGCAGGGTCTTGACACTCCTTACCCATACTTAACGGTGGAGTTGTTCTTAACCATCGTTAGTCACAGTGATCCACCAGCCTCCCACACAGGTGAGGGCCATGTACTGTGAGGTCAGCAGCCATACAGTGTGTACTCTCTCCTCAGAAACACCAGTTGTAGGTCCGGGTTAGTTAGTCATAGTACGTAATGAAGACTCGTTTCTCATCGTTCGTTATACGTCGCCTCAGATGTTTGTGTTGAGCGCTGGTGAAGTTCCAGTAATCCCTGGAGACGTGTATGATCTCTGTGCCAACTGGTGTGTCTCGTTAGGGATGTAGTTCTAGCTTGTGTTATCAACACCTTTTCCTCTGCATGTTCCTCATCCAATATTCGTTGGTGAATTGTTGTTAGGATTTCATAATGCAGTACATTTAAAAAGCCTAGTTTAATTGTAATGTTCTTTCGTCATATCATATTAGGTTTATTTCTTGTTATCTATCGTAATTTTTCCATAGTTGGTATTGTGCGTTTCGTATTTTTTTTTTCTTTTTGCATATAGACCAAGTCATGTTTCCTGTACGTTTTCTCATGACGTACTTTGGGATTTGCTGGGATTACATTGGGCCATTCCCTCCATCATCCCCATCTGGGTGCCAGATGTCACTCCACACCTGCACTCACCTTCTGTATGGGGTCTGCTGTCGCTGTCTGGACGTCCAGGGGGTTTGGGTCGACATCCACGACTCGAAGTGTCCGACTGATCCAACCATCAGGAACTTTGATCTGGTTCATTGTGTTATACCACCACAGCGCCGCACCAGACGTCTCCTGGTACTAGCCACTTGCCAGGCGTCTGCACGAAGCGCCATCAAGGGTGTTTTTGACTGACCTTTGTAGCGGAAGAGACTTTAAGAGCTAGTGTTGACTCCGCCACGGCCAACGTTCTCCTTCACCTACCAGCCACGCCTGCTGGGGAAGGTGACGAACGTCGATGGACTGCGTCTTCGGTAGGTGGTGGTGTGGGAGCCTGGTCCTCCAACCTTGCTGCCGGGTGGCGCTGGTGGAGTGGAGGGCCCGGCACTCCTGCTGTAGCTGCTACATGAGAGGACATGAGAAGGACAGATAACAGGAGACCTGGTGGTCCATAAGGAAGTCAACTGAAAAAAATTTATATATAACTATAGTGATAGAATGATGATTGCAAAGCAGAAGACACCTCCCCACCCACCGCTCCCTCTGGCTCAACTGTCGAAGGAAAAGATGAAGAAATGATAATAAGGAGACGAAACTGCCATGATAAATCTATAGGAATTTGGGACCTGGAAGATGTTTCCTATCAGTCAGTTTGACGACATCTGCTCTGCGGCCAGAGTCTGATAGATAATCAATACGACTGTCTTTTTCCTGAAGATAAGAGATGTCAGAGAAGTATTGATCTAGCCTCGACTTAAAGGTGTTTATAGTCTTTGCAGCACTACCTCTGGAGGTGGTTTATTCCAGTGTTCCAGCTGTTCATGATGCTAGCAATGACGGCCACTCGTCCTCCCAGCCATGCCGCTGCCGTGGGTCAGGACGTGTTGGGCTCAACACCCGGGAGTGGAGTTATTCCCTTACGCTCAGGGGAACATGACATGCCCATGGTAGACGACCAACCAGTTGGCTAAATCTATCGTCATGTCTACACCTGCTTCAAGTGCATCGCTTTTGGAGGTATATGTGGCCCTTATTCTCTAAGCCCTTAATGGATATGAAATCCAGGCGACGCAGGAGTGTCACTGATCGTAAGAGATTTTCGGATGGTTAAGGTCCTCCTGCAGGAGGCCTGCTTCAAGGTGGATCGTAAGAGATTTTCGGATGGTTAAGATCCTCCTGCAGGAGGTCTGCTTCATGGTGGGTCGAAGTCATGTTCCTGCCAGTGACTCGAGTTAGCTACACTGGTACATGACGATGCTGACGATGACAAGGGGTCCTCGTGACCCCACGTGAATGATCTGACGCAGAAGTTGGAACGTTCGACTGTCTCCCTCGCTGGCCAGATAGACGCTAGTAACAGCCTCACACCTCACACCTCACTATGCTCTTGGCTTTCAGAAAGCTGTCGACGTGGCGGCCGAAGTATGGTACAGGTTACATGGAGGTGGTGGGCTGTAACATGCTGTACCGTCTCACGCCCGTGACGTTCTTGGGGGGGAGGGGGGGGGGAGAGGATGATACGAAGGTCAGCTGTGACTGGAGAGTTACCCCGGCAGGTTGCCTGCTCTCTCCCAAGACCCCCCGGCCCTCTTACCAGGCACTAGGGCGGAGGTGCCATCTTCCAGGTGTCCATCTGTCCGCCGCCCGTACGTCACAGCACCCCCTCCCTGTGCGTCACAGTACCCCCCCTTCCTGTGCGTCACAGTACCCCCCCTCCTGTGTTCGTCGTGGTCCCCCTCTCCCATCCTGTTATACCGTCGTCCACCCTAGGTCAAGACGTCAGCTGGACTAGTGATGTTGACCTCGGTGATGACGTGTCGTCGGCCCGATGGTGTGGGACTCATGTACACTGTCACTGGGTCTGCTCTGTGTTCGCCTCCTCCTCATCATGAGGGGAATCACGTCCTACGGTCGTGGCTGATCCTCCAGCCACTCCTGCATCTCTCCCTGAAGTCATGAGTGTTCACTCCTCCCTCCTCTGTGGCTCAGGAGTCGTCATTTCTCTGTTACCTCGTCAGCAGGACCTTCATCACCTCATACACTCACCGGTGCTCCAGATGGACCTCACCTCCTCGATGATGTAGATGATAAACGTGTCTCCATTTTCTTCGACGGTGGCTGACCAGAAGATATCATGCACATTGCGTGGTCCAGAGTCTCACTTGTGATCCGCCTGGCGGTCAATATGCTTGTAACTCGATCATGGATGCTGGTAGTGGCACTGTCATTGGTCGTTGTGGATGTGGTCAATCTAAACTGTGGACAAACGTGCCCTGTTGTCATTGTGGCTATTAAAGTCATGCTTAATCTCCGTTGAAGTGGTGTCTTCCCTCTTGTTGTTATCCAGTTCCTGAGGACGAAGCCATTGGGACCCCAGCCTAGACGGTGGCGAGCATCATCCCACGATGCTACCTCATCCCACTTGACGAGAAAGACGAGAAATAATACTTAATGTTCGGTGGTTTCTTCGGTCGCTTGTGTGGATCAGTTGCCTGCCCTCACCTCGCATGACTCGTCCAGCCTCGGAGGTTCTAGTGTCCGGGATCTCCTCCCTAGGAGGATGCTGGAGCGGGTTATAGGTGACGAGACACCACACACATCTCCGTCTGCTTCTGGGGATCTCTTTGTTCCCTGTGAGGGTCAGTTATCCCACGTCCGAAATTTCTGGCCACTCACTGTGTTGAGACCACCTGTGCCAGCCACAGACGCCGTGTGGCGGTATACTGTACCCCTGATTCATGATGAGCATAGGAGACTCCCATCGACTTACGTGTCCTTAATGCCATGAATGATATGGTGATCATCTGCCAGACTGACAGAGATCAGGGATGGATTATTCTCAGAGAAATAGACACACACACACACACACACACACACACACACACACACACACACACACACACACACACACACACACTTGTAGATTTTGAAGAGAAGGGGATGTGGTTCCTCACCATGAGTACAGTGTCCTCATTTCTTACTCTCGCGTTTGTCCTGATCACGAAAGACGTGTTAGCAGCGTACGTTATCCTGAGGGTGAAGACGCCGTGATAACGTGTCACAAACATATGGCAGTGTTGCCACCACACTGCAGGAAGAGCTCGGTCACACTAGCATGGTTAAATAAGAAATGTCCTCACGAACATACCAGCTGACCACTTGCTCAGCTCAGGTCAAGCTGCTCCTCATTATCTGGTTCGAGGAAACGTTCCATGATGGAATCATCGAGCCTGGTTCAAGTCCTTAATGAATACCTCCTTGTTAATTGTTCCACAGTCTGAGGGTGAGGTGGAGCCCTGTCAGTGATTACAGAGGTCTTAATGAAGTAACTACAGCTCACACTGATTGGCCTTACCTGTTATAACAGACCTGTAAACGACTGTAAAATATGGAGGAATGCAATAAGGTCGTTAGGTCTCTTGACCTTCAACAAGGTCTTTGGCAGTTAGACGTGACAGAGGACAGCGAGCCACTGACTATCATTTGTGTCCCTCATTAACACTTCCAGTTCAGCATAATGTTCTGTTCCTTGGGAACTAAACTCATGACGATCTTGGTTTAAGAGATTGTCCTCGGGAAGGAGTCTCCTGGGCTCCACAATCATGTTGTGATGTCGGAAGCTGTTAGCTTGTTAAGAACTCTCACTGACCCGTAGAACCTCTGTTACTTGGTTTATGAATCTGTGTCTACGTCGGTTTAGCTCTCTGGATTGGTTAAGGTTTTAACTCAGGTAGTGAACACACAGTGTCCTACGTTAAGGCAACAGTCCACACTCGTAAGGAACTTCCTTTCCCTGGTAAGACGCCCTGACGGTTAAGACTCTCCTGTTCTCGGAGGCTCCTTTACCTCGTTAGAACCTGAGGTTAAGGAATCTCTACTTTTTAAGGATTTGCTCCACGGGATAAGGAATGTTGTAAGGAACTCGATGGTTTACAGGAAGCCCTGTAATCTTGTAAGGAACCCTTGCGTACCTCGGTTTACAGGATTCCGTTCTCGTAGGAACCTCTGTTACCCTGGTGTAGCGAACCTTCTGTTAACCTGGTTAAGGGGTCCGTTACCTCTGTTTTAAGGGACACTCCTCATACCCTGGACAGGAAACTTCCTGTACCACTAAGAACTTCTCACTCTGGAATGGAACTCCTTACCTTGGTGGAATCTCAATACCGGTTTAGTCATCTTACTCTGGTTAGATCGACCTCTGGTAGGAACTCCTGTTAAATCAAGAACTCACGTTAGCTTGTTGGGACTGACTATATTAGTAAGAACTCTCCAGTGTTACCTCTGGTTAAGGAAGTGCTGTTAGCCTTGGTTTAGCCTCATGAGTACTCGGTTAGGCCTGATACTGGTTTAAGGACGTCTACTGTCCATCGTATAAGACCTCCTTATCTGGCTCAAGAACCTGATCTGGGTAAGAAAACATCCCTGACTGGGTTAGGACTCCGTGTACGTGGTTTAACGGGTAATCTCTGACAGTTAAGGACCATTGTATTGGTAAAGGAAACCTGTATCTGTTTAGGACTCTCCAAGTTACCGTTGGTTCTCCTGTTACCTCTGGTTTAAGGAACTCTCCTGTTACCTCTGGTTTAAGGAACTCTCCTGTTACCTCTGGTTTAAGGAACTCTCCTGTTACCTCTGGTTTAAGGAACTCTCCTGTTACCTCTGGTTTAAGGAACTCTCCTGTTACCTCTGGTTTAAGGAACTCTCCTGTTACCTCTGGTTTAAGGAACTCTCCTGTTACCTCTGGTTTAAGGAACTCTCCTGCTACCTCTGGTTTAAGGAACTCTCCTGTTACCTCTGGTTTAAGGAACTCTCCTGCTACCTCTGGTTTAAGGAACTCTCCTGTTACCTCTGGTTTAAGGAACTCTCCTGTTACCTCTGGTTTAAGGAACTCTCCTGTTACCTCTGGTTTAAGGAACTCTCCTGCTACCTCTGGTTTAAGGAAGTAAAGACGATCAGTGTTCATGAGAGTGTCTTGGGAAGGAGTTTGCTGGTCTCCACAAATAACATGATTGTGATGTCGGAAGCTGTTGCTGAAGAACCTCACTCAACCCGAGACCGCCTTCTGTATTGTGAGACTTATGATCAGTGTGTCTACGTCAGCGTTGCTTCTGGATGATGGAGTTAAGGGTTTTAAAGCTCAGGTAGTGAACACACAGTGTCGCTACGTGAAGTGCCACAGTCCACACCGCACAGCACTTCCTTGCGCCTGGAAGCACGCATGACGGACGCTCCTCCGTGTGTCTCGGAGGCTTATACCTACGATTTGTGAGGTTTGCTCAAACGGGATAAGGAGTTGAGAGGGACGAGGCTTAACAGGAAGCCCTTCAATCTTCTGAAGGAAGCCCTTGCGACACCTCGAGTTCTACAATGTCCGAAATTCTCAGAACCTTTTGCCCTGGCGGCCGACACCTTCGGTAACAGCGTGGGGGGCGTCTCTCGTGCCAGCCACTCCTCATACCCTGCACCAGGGAAGTGATGGCTGAACCACAACATTACTTCTCAGTCAGGGAACTGGAGACCTTACCTGTGGAATTCAAAATACCGTTTGTCATCTACATCAGTCAGACGACGCATCGGTACTGGAACTACCTGAGAATCAGAACCAGCAGTAGCTTGTTGGTGACTGACTATATTAGAATATAACTCCACATGTGGTTACCTCTGGGGTGAGGAAGGTGAGGCTGTAGACGTGGTATCGCCTCATGGAGTAGCTAGCGGTAGTGCCTGGATACGTAGGTATTGATGATGGACGAGCTACGTCACAGCTACAAGACCCATAGTCTGGCCTCATAAAGCCGATCATGGGGAAGAACACAGGTCCCCTGACAGGGTTATGACTCGGTGTTAGGTGTTATACGGGCGTATGCCACATGACAGTAAGTGCCATTGTATTAGAAAGGAAACCTGTAGCATTTGGTCCCAAGGATCGTGGTCAAGGACGTACTGAAACTCGTCCTTGATTCCTCCGGCAGCGGACGTAAGGACAGAACACTGAGCCGGGCCCGGTTCACGATGCTCTGGCCAGATGTGGCCCAGGAGACACGAGAGGAGGTGGACGGGGTGGGACTCGAGCACTGTGGATGTGAGACGTGGAATGTTGATCAACTTGTGCTGGGCGAACCATCTTCAAGAGAACATCTCTCTTGTTCTCCTTAATGAAGCTAGGTCAACTTAGGACGGTAAATCTCACCTGTAATCCATGACTAATTATTCCTTAAGATTTTTGTGAACTAGTTACGATTAGAGACAAAAACAACAGCCTTCTTGGGCACATGGCCTCCATGATGCCGTAATCTGTAGACAGACAACATCCAGAGGAATCCTGTCGGATAACGGGACAGAGTTGGACAGCGACGTACTGAGCGAAATTGATAACATCTGGAGCATCAGAGAGTGCAACACTGACCACGCACCGTCCTGCCAGCAATGATTTAACCCAGCGACTTAATAGAAAGATGTTGGATGTGGTACGTCAGCTCATAAACGCCGATAGTGTAATAAACCCGGAGGCAGATACGTCTCTGTTAGCCACCCACCACATTTCCTCCTTTCTATTGAGGGAAATAGGTCATCACCTCACGATCTGTATATAACCTGAAGGATTATGTCTAGACCAGACTACCACACTCACACATCATCAAGTGAAGCGTCGTATGAACCGTACACAATGCGAGTGATAACGTGAATAGTGACAAATATGAATCTTCCAAGACAGGTGGGGCTTCAGGAAGATTCAGTATTGGGTAATTGGTCTCATATTTAAGTAGAAATTCTGCCGCCCCTTCAGTGTAGTTCACCAACTCCTCTGTCTTAAGTATAAGTACGAAAATACAGTCCGTGGAGAGACACGAACACAGTACTGTACTCTAGCAGGGTTGGAGTCATAACGCTTGGCGAGGTTCTTGTTTCTAAGTCACTTGCAGCCGGAGACAAGTGGGCGTTCCCCAGTTGTGGTACGCTTTTCATCTGTACTTTACGTCATGATTTTACGATCGTGGTCGACTAACTCAACACCAGCGTGTCCCCTGCGTCGTACATCCTCATGATGAGAATGGACGTCCTTGTGAACACGACGAGTGATCGTAATTCACATGCTCAATGATTGACGTGTAAACAAACACTCGTTGGACAACGGAAAATACAATGGTTTTACGATGATCATGTTCAGTGGTGCATGTTGTTGTAGATGTCTGGGTCGTCGGAGTGGTGGCCATCCAGTACGCTATAGCAAGTGACCGGTTGAGAGGTCATCTTGCTTTGGCAAGGGTCAGTGGCAGGGGTCAGTGGCAGGGGTCAGTGGCAAGTGTCAGTGGCAAGGATTAGTGGCAATGGTCAGTGGCAAGGGTCAGTGGCAAGGGTCAGTGGCAGGGGTCAGTGGCAGGTGTCAGTGGCAAGGGTCAGTGGCAAGCATCAGTGGCAGAGGTCAGTGGCAGGGGTCAGTGGCAAGGGTCAGTGGCAAGGGTCAGTGGCAAGGGTCAGTGGCAGGGGTCAGTGGCAGGGTTCAGTGGCAGGGGTCAGGCGCGGCAGCAGTCTGGGCGACGATTGGAGGATCGACTTCGTTCCTATAGATGAAGGAGTGTGTCGCCCTCACCCACACATGCCTGCAGGAGGTCATCACTCAGGCAGAAGGTCATCACTCAGGCAGGAGGTCATCACTCAGGCTGGAGGTCATCACTCAGGCAGAAGGTCATCACTCAGGCAGGAGGTCATCACTCAGGCTAGGGGTCATCACTCAGGCAGGAGGTCATCACTCAGGCAGGAGGTCATCACACAGGCAGAAGGTCATCACTCAGGCTGGAGGTCACCACTCAGGCTGGAGGTCATCACTCAGGCTAGAGGTCATCACTCAGGCAGAAGGTCATCACTCAGGCAGGAGGTCATCACACAGGCAGAAGGTCATCACTCAGGCAGGATGTCATCACTCAGGCAGGAGGTCATCACTCAGGCAGGAGGTCATCACTCAGGCTGGAGGTCATCACTCAGGCTGGAGGTCACCACTCAGGCTGGAGGTCATCACTCAGGCTGGGGGTCATCACTCAGGCAGGATGTCATCACTCAGGCTGGAGGTCATCACTCAGGCAGGAGGTCATCACTCAGGCTGGAGGTCATCACTCAGGCAGGATGTCATCACTCAGGCTGGAGGTCACCACTCAGGCTGGAGGTCATCACTCAGGCTGGAGGTCATCACTCAGGCTGGAGGTCACCACTCAGGGTGGAGGTCATCACTCAGGCAGGATGTCATCACTCAGGCTGGAGGTCATCACTCAGGCTGGAGGTCATAACTCAGGAAGGATGTCATCACGCAGGCTGGAGGTCACCACTCAGGCTGGAGGTCATCACTCAGGCTGGGGGTCATAACTCAGGAAGGATGTCATCACGCAGGCTGGAGGTCACCACTCAGGCTGGAGGTCATCACTCAGGCAGGAGGTCACCACTCAGGCTGGAGGTCATCACTCAGGCTGGGGGTCATAACTCAGGAAGGATGTCATCACGCAGGCTGGAGGTCACCACTCAGGCTGGAGGTCATCACGCAGGCTGGAGGTCACCACTCAGGCTGGAGGTCATCACTCAGGCAGGATGTCATCACTCAGGCAGGAGGTCATCACTCAGGCAGGAGGTCATCACTCAGGCAGGATGTCATCACTCAGGCAGGAGGTCATCACTCAGGCAGGAGGTCATCACTCAGGTAGGAGGTCATCACTCAGGCAGGAGGTCATCACTCAGGCAGGATGTCATCACTCAGGCAGGAGGTCATCACTCAGGCAGGAGGTCATCACTCAGGCAGGAGGTCATCACTCAGGCAGGAGGTCACCACTCAGGCTAGAGGTCATCACTCAGGCTGGGGGTCATCACTCAGACACAGATGTGACAACCCCAGCCGGGTGCCACCTTGCCAGCCAAGTGTCTCCAGTCTTACAGTAACAAGCCACTGGAAACTGACAATTATGTTAAACCATCAGACGAAGACCTAACCTAACCTAACCTAACCTAACCTAATCTAACCTAACCTAATCTAACCTAACCTAAGCTAACCTAACCTAATCTAACCTAACCTAACCTAACCTAACCTAACCTAACCTAACCTAACCTAACCTAACGTGTAGACAAAGGAGGTCGACTGAGTGATGTTGATGGGGATGCCTTAGCTCCCCTGTCTGGGGTTGCCCACGGACAGGGGACGTCCGAGTTGTGTAGATCATATATCGCGAAGTTGTCGCCAGGTTCACTTCACTGGAAAAAACACAGTTAAGGTAGCAAAGTGAACACAGCCATTCCCCATGAGACAAAGTTGAACGAGATCACCAAAGCCCAACAGCTGGATTTAAGCTTACCTAAGCTGTCACTTGAGGGGGTTTGGAAACGGGGGTACAACATTTCACTGCAGGAGTGACGTTCATAGACACACTGGTCGGCCAGAGTGATCCGTTTTGTGCATCATTTTGACTTCCATGTTGTCGACAGCCCTGCTGTGGGGAGAGGGTCACTCCAACGTAGCGCTACGGGCACTCACCGTCCTTGGTGGATGGAGACCTAGAGCAGAGGAGAACTGACCCGCCCTGACTCTACCACATGATCCAGGTCCTGACTCTACCACATGATCCAAGTCCTGACTCTACCACATGATCCAGGTCCTGACTCTACCACATGATCCAGGTCCTGACTCTACCACATGTTCCAGGTCCTGACTCTACCACATGATCCAGGTCCTGACTCTACCACATGATCCAAGTCCTGACTCTACCACATGATCCAAGTCCTGACTCTACCACATGATCCAGGTCATGACTCTACCACATGATCCAGGTCCTGACTCTACCACATGATCCAAGTCCTGACTCTACCACATGATCCAGGTCATGACTCTACCACATGATCCAGGTCCTGACTCTACCACATGATCCAAGTCCTGACTCTACCACATGATCCAGGTCCTGACTCTACCACATGATCCAGGTCATGACTCTACCACATGATCCAGGTCCTGACTCTACCACATGATCCAGGTCATGACTCTACCACATGATCCAGGTCCTGACTCTACCACATGATCCAAGTCCTGACTCTACCACATGATCCAGGTCCTGACTCTACCACATGATCCAGGTCATGACTCTACCACATGATCCAGGTCATGACTCTACCACATGATCCAGGTCCTGACTCTACCACATGATCCAAGTCCTGACTCTACCACATGATCCAGGTCATGACTCTACCACATGATCCAGGTCCTGACTCTACCACATGATCCAGGTCCTGACTCTACCACATGATCCAGGTCCTGACTCTACCACATGATCCAGGTCCTGACTCTACCACATGATCCAGGTCCTGACTCTACCACATGACCTACCCATGTTGTGACAGACCATGTATAACACGCCGTCCGGTGGGCTACAGCATGTCTGGTGGGCTATAGCATGTCTGGTGGGCTACATCATGGCGCCTGGTGGGCTACAGCATGTGTGGTGGGCTACATCATGGCGCCTGGTGGGCTACAGCATGTGTGGTGGGCTACATCATGGCGCCTGGTGGGCTACAGCATGTGTGGTGGGCTACATCATGGCGCCTGGTGGGCTGGGGTAATATCTTGTCTCTGGCCGTCTTGTAGATCTTAATTCTGGTGACTTCCTTACTGTTGGTCTCCTCCCATACTGATCGCCTCCCCGTTGGTCTCCTCCCATGCTGGTCGTCTCCCCGTTGGTCTCCTCCCATGCTGGTCATCTCCCATGCTGGTCATCTCCCCGTTGGTCTCCTCCCATGCTAGTCGTCTCCCCGTTGGTCTCCTCCCATGCTGGTCGTCTCCCCGTTGGTCTCCTCCCATGCTGGTCATCTCCCATGCTGGTCATCTCCCCGTTGGTCATCTCCCCGTTGGTCTCCTCCCATGCTGGTCGTCTCCCCGTTGGTCTCCTCCCATGTCGGACTCCCCTCTGTTGGCCTCTACCCACGCTAGTCTACCCTCCGTTGGTCTCGTCTCTGTTGCCCTGCCTGTTGGCGGCGGCCCTCCCTCCCCTCCCGCCTGATAACGTCTCCCAGCGTCACACTAGAAACACCAGGTAATTGGGTCGTCGCTTTACCTGTTGACGCTTCACAATGACAGTCTGGAGCAGTCATGAGGAGGAGAAAATGTCCCGAGTCAATATTGCGCGCGGGTTGGGACATTTCCGGGCGGGAACCGTGACTATATTGAAAGACTTGAGGGCATTCAAAATAAGGTCGTCAAGGTGGTTCAAAACATGAAGCGTCCGGGAGGGAAGGAAGTGCGTTGCTATATTTAAGATGTGTGACAGATTCTAAACATTCACAGCCAATGATATATCGAAAGTGTGTGTGTGTGTGTGTGGTGTGTGTGTGTGTGTGTGGTGTGTGTGTGTGTGTGGTGTGTGTGTGTGTGTGTGTGTGTGTGTGTGTGTGTGTGTGTGGTGTGTGTGTGTGTGTGTGTGTGTGTGTGTGTGGTGTGTGTGTGTGTGTGGTGTGTGTGTGTGTGTGTGTGTGTGTGTGTGTGTGGTGTGTGTGTGTGTGTGTGTGTGTGTGTGGTGTGTGTATGTGTGGTGTGTGTGTTTGTGTGTGTGGTGTGTGTGTGGTGTGTGTGTGTGTGTGTGTGTGTGCGGTGTGTGTGTGGTGTGTGTGTGGTGTGTGTGTGTGGTGTGGTGTGTGTGTGTGTGTGTGGTGTGGAGGGAATGTGTATAGTGGTACTGAGAATGTTCATATTATGTGAGAAACACAAATCAGATTTGTAACAAGTCTAGTATGGTCAGTCTGTTTCGGATCAGATGTTCAACTCTTCCTCGAAAGATTCGAAGCGTTCGAAGCAGACATGTCTGCATCTCTTAAGATGACCACAGACTTTCAGCGCTATTAAGTAATTCTGAGCTAAATTTTAACTTCATGGACAAGCTTCGTTCTACAGGATGGAAGGTACACATCTTTTACAAGTTACTGGAAAAACTACGAGTAGCATTAGGGTTCGAACAGGTGGCATCAGAACCGATGAACGAGACGTGGACCATTTGATCATAAGTTTGGTGAGTTACTAGTACTTGTTCTATCCAAAGTAGAAAAGTTTAGGGAAGGTTGAGGTTATCAAGGTTGTGTTGGTGGTAGTGGTGATAGATACAGTGGTAGTTGCAGTGTTGGTGATAGTGGTGATAGATTTAGTGGTAGTTGCAGTGTTGGTGATAGTGGTGATAGATACAGTGGTAGTTGCAGTGATGGTGATGTTAGACAGTGGTGTTTATAGTGTTAACTCCAGTGGTAGTCATAATGATGGCAATGTAAACACAAGAGGTAGCTGCACTGGCGATGAGGGTAGCACCATTGGGTGGTTGGGTGGTTAGGTGGATGGGTCAGTAGTTTGGGCTGTAGCTCTATCAACTACCAGGGTACAGCCACCAACACAAGAATCTTCAGCGCCTTCTTCAGGCGTTGTGGATCCTCTCTATACGACACACACTCTCCCTGTGTACGTGGCCCAGGCACCAGCGGTGAGTGTGTTAGTGGAACGTGAGCTACAGTATCAATATTGTACGTCAAGATATTACTCTATGTAATATCAATGTAATTCAGGTACCATACTGCGTTTCTTTTGCAGTGAATCAAATCACCAGTGTTATGAAGTAACCTTATTTCCTTCGGTTCCTCCACGAGCCAAACCAACAACTAACACTGGGAGCAACAGAAACATTAACTCAATAATCTGCTCAGATCACAAATCCATTCTGCCTCACTCACTGCCTCTCACTAAGAACCAACACATCCAAGTTTAGGTTTCATGCGAGCGTGGACAAGGAGGACCCGATGCGCAAGGCAGTACTGACCTGGGTTATGATAGAGAGTCATCCACTGATCACTACTGCATCACTCATGTCCTCACCTGACGCTACTACATGCGTGGGTTTACTGACTCTCCCACAGGAGTGTAGCTGCCACAGTTATCATGAAGCGTCCATCTTTACCAACGGGAGTTAGAGACGGGATCATCCGACCTGTTATTGTGGTGAGAATGTCTGGTTAGATGTAACCATCTCGCTAGAAATGTGGGAGTCGACCTACCAGAGCCTCCCGTACCTAACCCAAGGTGAGATATCCACGTAGCCATCCCCAGGAGGGATGATGGGCGAGGGATCAAAATAGCTCGACCTTGCTACTCTCCAGTGAAGACGGGAGCGAGTCTTGGCTTCTGATGCAGAAAGCGACAAACTTTGTTCCCTTATCATTATTGTTTTACGAGTCATCTGGAGACAACACAATGATGGAACGCTGAAGATAATACAAGAAAAGTATGAAACACTTACGAGCACAAAATGAATACATACGTAACGAACAATCGTTGTATATTTGTATATAAAAGTCAGGTTTACAACCACATATATTTTTCGTCCAGAAACATTAGTGAGCCAAACCAGACACGAGAAACAGCTCTCACACAACGCATTCAGCAACAGGTCTCAATTTTTTTGGTGAAAAATTCCTTCCCTTTCTCCTCGTTTTCCTGCACAGTGAAGGTCGATAGATTTACAAAGCGAGTGTGGCAACGGAAGTAAATAGCCACAAGATATGTTGTATGTACTGCGAAATGTTATTTCCACTGGATGCCACGATCCCAGACGAGCAGGCCTCTTTTGATGCCACTGATGATAGGCGTCTGTTGCCTGTCTTTCCTAGACGACAAAGAAATAGAGAAATGCCAACAAAAATTCTACTTTATTTATAAAAACCTTGATAAATTCCAATATTAGAATCGAGTCATCCACTTAGACACGATATGTAGAGCGGGAGTCAAAGTGACCGTAGGATATGCGGCAGAGCGGTGTCAAGCGAAATTTCTAATCGCAAAATAAGCGATCTGCCATAATGGGTCTGTAGTGAGAGTAGACGCGAAACATCTGAGCCTACGAAGATATGGCCATCAGTATATCTGTACTGTGTAACTAATGAGGACATGAAGTGTTATATCATTGGTTCACAAAGACTTCTACTGTCATTAACAATGGTAAGTATACTTATGCCATGAACGCTTATTGTGTAGTGTGCTGTGTCTTATGCGTGATGCCTATACAACGCAGACTGCGAGCTGCAGTGGGCCAGCGCACCTCAGACCACTGTTCGGTTGTGACCAAATCACTGAGTTGCGATTTCTGAAAGGAATGTGGAGACCAGGGTGTCATAACCCTACATGTTTGATGTACTTACTGTCTGGGTGTCTTCCAAGTTCTCGTCTCATAAACTATACGTTCTCTCTCAAACTTCTTCACCTTCCAGATCAGTGCTCTAATTCAGTAGTCTTTTCATAACAACAATTTTTGACAACAAACAAGCAAAGAAAGAGAAGGGACATTAGGTCATACTCATGGGGCCCCATCTTTTGAACATTCTCTGCTCTCATGCAACTGAAAATTTTGTATATCAGTTCCATTAATCATGTCTACATTCATTCCCATCATCCACCACTCTAATGATATAAAAATACTTCTTCACATCTTCCCTAACTTGTTTAATGTCGTGTAATTTCCTCTGGTTACTCGAAGCATGAGTCACCGTCCTGCCGGTCAGTCGGTTTTAAAAACCTAAAGGTTGTGATCAAGTCACGCCTCACTCTCCTTTCTTCCCAATTTGGTAAATTTACGACCTCTAGACTGTCCCTGTAAGACAGCTCTTTTGGTTACGGCATCAACTTTGTTTCTTTCTTCTGGACTTCCCTCTGGTGACCAAACTTGAGAAATATATTCTAGTTTTGGCCACAAGGAAAACGTGAACAGCTTACTGATCTTTGCACCTGAATCCAATTCTTATATTTCTCAGCAGACAATATGTCTCCTCCTCTACTGTTCTCCTGTGATGGGACTCTGGCGACAGTTTAGAGACGACGTCAACTCCCAGTCTTTCTCATACACGGATTCCTGCAGCTTATTTTCCGCTGGACGATAATCATATCGGTCGCTGTGACTCATCTCATTACTTATCATTGACACGGCTCGAATTTCAGAATCTCTATGTAAGTTGCTGCAGTCCTCCACTCTCGCCAGTTTCCTAATGATCTTTGCCTCATCTTCAAACATGTTCAGGTTGGAGTCCATACCATCAGGCGAGTTGTCTAGGTTGATCAAAATGACCAAAGGTCCCAGAACAGAAACCTGTAGCACCCCGCTGGTGACCTCAACGCATTTTGAGAAGGATCCAGTGAAATGTTTCCCTTGTTCTCTTCCACTGAGATGGTCTTCTGTCCCTCGAAGGAATCATCCTCTTGTTCCTGCCCAGTGACCCGGCTTCTTATTCAGCCTCCCATGCGGGGAGGATTAAGTGTTCTCTAGCAGTCCAGATGAAAACCATCCACCAGGCATCATCCAATACAGAGCTCACTCTCTCGTAGAAATTCATGAGGATCGTTACGCACAGCCTTTTTCTGAAACAATGCTTTCTCTCACTTCTGTGATTTCTCCTCTACTTTAAGTCATCCATTTGCTTTCTGATGATCTTTTCCAGCACCTTACACACCACAGTCGCCAGGGAGACTGCTGGTCTGCAGCTCAGCGTCTCTTCCCGGTCACCTTTCTTGAAGGCAGGAATGAAGTTTGCTCTTAACCACGCCCTTGGCACTCCTTATCCACGCCCTTGGCACTTTGCCTTTCTCCAGCGGCATCTTGATCAATATTCTAAGAACTTCATCGAGCGTATCTGCTCACATCTTCAACATATACGGTCAAGAACCCTTGCTATTCTCAATGTTTTTGATTTATTCATATCAATGCCTTCCAAGAGCTTCTCCCCATTCCATCTCATTGTTGATGAGGCTGTGGTGTTTGCCACTGTGAAAGCACCATTGAAGTTGTCACTCAGTTCCTCACACATCCTTGCGTCATCCTCTAACAACTCTTCCATCCCAGTCCCTTAGCCTGATTAGCTGCTCCTTAACAGACAAGTGACTCATGAATTTACGGAAACATTTTGGATTATCACCTGTCTTGTCCACATTATATTGTCAACAGTGGTCTTTTCAAAGTTTCTTTCTCCATCGTTTCTTATCCTCGTATACTTCACCACTGTAAATGTCACAGTGTGTGGTTATTGCTTGTTGTGTGTGTTGCGGGGAGGGAGTTTTACACTCGCGTTGCCCCGTCTTTTAACCTTGTATATGTGTACATGTCTATACTTCTATGTACACACACACACACACACACACACACACACACACACACACACACACACACACACACACACATACTAGCTTATCTCAAGTACCCACGCTGTCGACCAGCCCCTAGGGAGGATGAACAGCTGGGTATACTGTGGACCGGCAGCCAGGACCAGGATTCGCACCTACACGGGTTAGATCCCCCTTCCACCCCCCGTCCATGTGTGCGTGTGTTTGTGTGTGTGATCAAGCGTTATCTCTCTGATACGTGCTATCAAAACATTTCATTCCACCAACTCTTCCTATCTCAATCCAGCACAAGAAAGATAGGCAGAGGCCCAAGTAGCCATTCTATCAACTGCAACATCAATTTTTTGCAGTGAATTAAATCACCAGTGTTATGAAGTAACATAATTTCCTTCGGTTCCTCCATGAGCCAAACCAACAACCGACACATACAGACCAACAACTGACTCACTTCCCAAGCCCTCTCATCCACAACAGACTGCTTACTTGCCCCTTTCTCCAAAACCTTTGCATTCACCTCCCTAACTACCCCGTCCATAAACAAATTAAACAACCATGGAGACATCACACACCCCTGCCGCAAACCGACATTCAGTGAGAACCAATCACTTTCCTCTCTTCCTACTCGTACACATGCCTTACATCTTTGGTAAAAACTTTTCACTGGGTCTAGCAACTTACCTCCCACACCATATACTCTTAAGCCTTCCACAAAGCATCTCTATCCACCCTATCATATGGCTTCTCCAGATCCATAAATGCTACATACAAATCCATCAGTTTTTCTAATAATTTCTCACATACATTCTTCAAAGATCCACACACCTGATCTACACATCCTCTACCACTTCTGAAACCACACTGCTCTTCCCCAATCTGATGTTCTGTAAATGGCTTTAACTTCTCAATCAATTCCCTCCCATATAATTTCCCAGGAATACTCAAAGAACTTATTCCTTTGTAAGTTGAACACTCATCTTTATCCCCTTTGCCTTTGTACAATGGCACCATGCATGCATACCGCCAATCCTCAGGCACTTCACCATGATCCATCCATACACTGAATATCCTTACCAACCAGTCAACAACACAGTTTCCCCCCCCCCTTTTCAATGAATTCTACTGCAGTACCATGCAAACCAGCCGCCTTGCCGGCTTTCATTTTCCGCAAAGCTTTCACTACTTCTTCTCTATTTGCCAAACCATTCTCCCTGACCTTCCCACTTCGCATACCACCTCGCCCAAAACACCTTATATCTGCCACTCTGTCATCAGACACATTCAACAAACCTTCAAAATACTCACTCCATCTCTTTATCACTTCACCACTGCTTGTTATTACCTTCCCATTTGCCCCCTTCACTGATGTTCCCATTGGTTCTCTAGTCTTACGCACTTTATTTACCTCCTTCCGAAACATCTTTTTATTTTCCCTAAAATCTAATGATACTTTCTCACTCCAACTCTCATTTGCCCTCTTTTATACCTCATGTACCTTTCTCTCGACCTCCTGCCGCTTTCTTGTATACCTTTCCCAGTCATTTGCACTATTTCCCTACAAAAATCGTCCAAATGCCTCTCTCTTCTTTTTCAATAACAATCTTACTTCTTCATCCCACCTTTGACTGCCTTTTCTAATCTGTCCAACTCCCACCTTTCTCATGCTACATGCATCTTTTGCGCAAGCCATCACTGCTTCCCTAAATACATCCCATTCATCACCCACATCCCTTACGTCATTTGCTCTCACCTTTTTGCCATTCTGCACTCAATCTTTCCTGGTACTTCCTCTCACAATTCTCCTTTCTAAGCTCACTTACTCTCACAACTCTCTTCTCCCCGACATAATGTGAATAAGAGCAAGGTTATTAGGTTTAGTAGGGTTGAAGGACAAGTTATTTGGGAGGAAGTGAAGTGTTTTAGATACCTTGGAGCTAAATTATCAGCGGATGGAACCATGAAAACGGAAGAGAGTCACAGGGTGGGGGAGGGCGCGAAGGTTCTGGTAGCGCTGAAGAATGTGTGGAAGGCGAGAACGTTGTCCCGAAGAGCAAAAATAGGTATGTTTGAAGAAATAGTGGTTCCAACAATGTTATATGGTTGCGAGGCATGGGCTATAGATAGGGTTGTGCGGAGGGGGGTGGACGTGATGGAAATGAGATGTTTGAGGAAAATATGTGGTGTAAGGTGGTTTGGTCGAGTAAGTAATGTAAGGGTAAGAGTGCTAATAAAAAGAGTGTGGTTGAGAGAGCAGAAGAGAGTGTGTTGAAATGGTTTGGACACATGGAGAGGATATATGTGTCAGAGGTTGAGGGAGGGAGAAGCGGGAGACCAAATTGGAGGCGGAAGGATGGAGAGGATAAAATTTTGAGCGATCGGGGCCTGAACATACAGGAGGGTGTAAGGCGTGCAAGGAATAGAGTGAATTGGAACGATGTGGTATACTGCGGTCGACGTGCTGTTAATGGATTGAACCAGGGCATGTGAAGCATCTGGGATAAACCATGGAAAGGCCTGCGGGGCCTGGATGTGGAAAGGGAGCTGTAGTTTCGGTGCATTACACTTGACAGCTGGAGACTGAGTGTGAACGAGTGTGGCCTTTTGTGTCTGTTCCTGGCGCTATCTCGCTGGAAGGGTGGACTGGGTTGGGGGGAGGGATGCTATTTTGTGTGTGGCGGGTTGGCGACGAAAATGGATGAAAAAGCAAGGATGAATATGTACATGTGCATATATGTATATGTCTGTGTATGTATATGTATGTATACGTTAAAACGTATATGTATGTATATGTGCACGTGTGGGTGTTTATGTATTTACATGTGTATGTGGGTGGATTGGGCCATTCCTCGTTTGTTTCCTTGCGCTACCTCGCTATCGCGGGAGACGGCGGTTAAGTATAATAAAGTATAATAAATAAAGTATTATCATTATCATCATTATTATTATTAGTAGTATCATAATTATCATATTATCATTATTATTATCATTATCATTATCATCATTATTATCATTATTATTATTATTATTATTGTTATTATTATTATTATTATTATTATTATTATCATTATTGTTATTATTATTATCATTATTACTATTATCATTACTATTATCATTATTATTATTATTATTATTATTATTATTATTATCATTATTATTATTAGTATCATCATTATTATTATTATTATCATTGTTACTATTATCATTATCATTATCATTATCATTATTTCTATTTTTATCATTATCATTATTATTATCATTATCATTATTATTATTATTATTATTATTATTATTATTATTATTATTATCATTATTATTATCATTCTTATATGACACATAGGAAAATGAAACGCGATAAGTTCCCAAGTGCATTTTCGTGTAATGATCACATCGTTAAGGGAGATACAAGAATGAGATAGAAGACATAGAACAGTCAGTTGATATACAGGGAAGAGATGAGGTTAAGACGCCATTGGTCTTAGCCGGATGGTGGTGTTCGGGTCTGGCATCAAGTCTGTCAAGAAATTTTTATTACGTAGACAAGAAAGGGAACTATTTACAAATTTTGCTTACAATACAGCTATCCAACTGTACAGACTTTCACTAATGTTAATATTACAATTCTTTGTGTATTTAATAATAGAAGATTCAGTGACATATCTCGTGGTGAAGGAGTTACATTTAATAACTGAATTGGCGTTACTGAAGTCAATACAATGGTCATAATTCTTAACATGATTAAACAAAGCGATTCATACTTGTCCTGTTCTTATACTATATTTGCGTTGCTTAAGTATGACATTAAGATCCTTGACAGTCTGTCCAACTTACAAGGTGTTGTGTAAACATAGCCCGCAGAATTTTCTGCTGAGTTTCAGGTTAAGATATTCTTTATAGTATTGTTATTGCTGAACGCTACATTTACATTCAAGGATTTGATCAACCTGGGAAGTAATGTAAGATTATCACTAAAAGGGAGAACTAAAAGGTTCTTGGTGTCAAGGGGAGGTTTGGGTTTGACTCTATATAAAATGATTTCTTTGCCAACTTAAGGGATTTATCAATGAAAGATCTGGGACACTTTAACTTGGTTCCAATAGAATATATCTTCTCAAACATATCATTTCCGGACTGCATATATGTAATGCCCAATGGAACATTGACTGCAATGATGATAATCTGACTCTGTTATGTTGAGCTGAGTAATAATGGATATATGAGCATTGGTGGGATTAGCGGGTTTTCTGTATATGCTAAGCTTAAACATGTTTCCATCCTTATGGATCGTGCAATCTAAAATTGGTAACATTCAGTTTCTTTCCACTTCTACAGTAAGGCTAATAGAAGGTACCAAATTGTTAAGTAAAAGTAGAAATGTTTGTAAGTTTTTATTTGCTGGCCAAAAGCAAAGAACATCATCTACATACCTAAAACAGATTACATTAGAGGGTAAGATATCCTTTAGTAATTTTGTTTCAAAGAATTCACGTAAATATATATATATATATATATATATATATATATATATATATATATATATATATATATATATATATATATATATATATATATATATATATATATATATACATGCATATATATATTCTTTTTTTCATTTTTTTTTGCTTTGTCGCTGTCTCCCGCGTTTGCGAGGTAGCGCAAGGAAACAGACGAAAGAAATGGCCCAACCCACCCCAATACACATGTATATACATACACGTCCACACACGCAAATATACATACCTACACAGCTTTCCATGGTTCACCCCAGACGCTTCACATGCCCTGATTCAATCCACTGACAGCACGTCAACCCCGGTATACCACATCGATCCAATTCACTCTATTCCTTGCCCTCCTTTCACCCTCCTTCATGTTCAGGCCCCGATCACACAAAATCTTTTTCACTCCATCTTTCCACCTCCAATTTGGTCTCCCACTTCTCCTCGTTCCCTCCACCTCCGACACATATATCCTCTTGGTCAAGCTTTCCTCACTCATTCTCTCCATGTGCCCAAACCATTTCAAAACACCCTCTTCTGCTCTCTCAACCACGCTCTTTTTATTTCCACACATCTCTCTTACCCTTACGTTACTTACTCGATCAAACCACCTCACGCCACACATTGTTCTCAAACACCTCATTTCCAGCACATCCATCCTCCTGCGCACAACTCTATCCATAGCCCACGCCTCGCAACCATACAACATTGTTGGAACCACTATTCCTTCAAACATACCCATTTTTGCTTTCCGAGATAATGTTCTCGGCTTCCACACATTCTTCAAGGCTTCCAGGATTTTCGCCCCCTCCCCCACCCTATGATCCACTTCCGCTTTCATGGTTCCATCCGCTGCCAGATCCACTCCCAGATATCTAAAACACTTTACTTCCTCCAGTTTTGCTCCATTCAAACTTACCTCCCAGTTGACTTGACCCTCAACCCTACTGTACCTAATAATCTTGCTCTTATTCACATTTACTCTTAACTTTCTTCATTCACACACTTTACCAAACTCAGTCACCAGCTTCTGCAGTTTCTCACATGAATCAGCCACCAGCGTTGTATCATCAGCGAACAACAACTGACTCACTTCCCAAGCTCTCTCATCCACAACAGACTTCATACTTGCCCCTCTTTCCAAAACTCTTGCATTTACCTCCCTAACAACCCCATCCATAAACAAATTAAACAACCATGGAGACATCACACACCCCTGCCGCAAACCTACATTCACTGAGAACCAATCACTTTCCTCTCTTCCTACACGTACACATGCCTTACATCCTCGATAAAAACTTTTCACTGCTTCTAACAACTTGCCTCCCACACCATATATTCTTAATACCTTCCACAGAGCATCTCTATCAACTCTATCATATGCCTTCTCCAGATCCATGAATGCTACATACAAATCCATTTGCTTTTCTAAGTATTTCTCACATACATTCTTCAAGGGCAAACACCTGATCCACACATCCTCTACCACTTCTGAAACCACAGTGCTCTTCCCCAATCTGATGCTCTGTACATGCCTTCACCCTCTCAATCAATACCCTTCCATATAATTTAGAAGGAATACTTAACAAACTTATACCTCTGTAATTTGAGCACTCACTCTTATCTCCTTTGCCTTTGTAAAATGGCACTATGCACGCATTCCGCCAATCCTCAGGCACCTCACCATGAGTCATACATACATTAAATAACCTTACCAACCAGTCAATAATACAGTCACCCCCTTTTTTAATAAATTCCACTGCAGTACCATCCAAACATGCTGCATTGCCGGCTTTCATCTTCCGCAAAGCTTTTACTACCTCTTCTCTGTTTACCAAATCATTTTCCCTAACCCTCTCACTTTGCACACCACCTCGACCAAAATACCCTATATCTGCCACTCTATCATCAAATACATTCAACAAACCTTCAAAATACTCACTCCATCTCCTTCTCACATCACCACTACTTGTTATCACCTCCACATTTGCGCCCTTCACTGAAGTTCCCATTTGCTCCCTTGTCTTACGCACTTTATTTACCTCCTTCCAAAACATCTTTTTATTCTCCCTAAAATTTAATGATACTCTCTCACCCCAACTCTCATTTGCCCTCTTTTTCACCTCTTGCACCTTTCTCTTGACCTCCTGCCTCTTTCTTTTATACATCTCCCACTCATTTGCATTTTTTCCCTGCAAAAATCGCCCAAATGCATCTGTCTTCTCTTTCGCTAATAATCTTACTTCTTCATCCCACCACTCACTACCCTTTCTAATCAACTCACCTCCCACTTTTCTCATGCCACAAACATCTTTTGCGCAAGCCATCACTGCTTCCCTGAATACATCCCATTCCTCCCCCACTCCCCTTACCTCCTTTGTTCTCACCTTTTTCCATTCTGTACTCAGTCTCTCCTGATACTTCCTCACACAAGTCTCCTTCCCAAGCTCACTTACTCTCACCACTCTCTTCACCCCAACATTTTCTCTTCTTTTCTGAAAACCCCTACAAATCTTCACCTTCGCCTCCACAAGATAATGATCAGACATCCCTCCAGTTGCACCTCTCAGCACATTAACATCCAAAAGTCTCTCTTTCGCGCGCCTATTAATTAACACGTAATCCAGTAACGCTCTCTGGCCATCTCTCCTACTTACATACGTATACTTATGTATATGTCGCTTTTTAAACCAGGTATTCCCAATCATCAGTCCTTTTTCAGCACATAAATCTACAAGCTCTTCACCATTTCCATTTACAACACTGAACACCCCATGTATACCAATTATTCCCTCAACTGCCACATTACTCATCTTTGCATTCAAATCATCCATCACTATAACCCAGTCTTGTGCATCAAAACCACTAACACACTCATTCAGCTGCTCCCAAAACACTTGCCTCTCATGATCTTTCTTCTCATGCCCAGGTGCATATGCACCAATAATCACCCATCTCTCTCCATCAACTCTCAGTTTTACCCATATCAATCTACAGTTTACTTTCTTACACTCTATCACATACTCCCACAACTCCTGTTTCAGGAGTAGTGCTACTCCTTCCCTTGCTCTTGTCCTTTCATTAACCCCTGACTTTACTCCCAAGACATTCCCAAACCACTCTTCCCCTTTACCCTTGAGCTTCGTTTCACTCAGAGCCAAAACATCCAGGTTCCTCTCCTCAAACATACTACGTATTTCTCCTTTTTTCTCATCTTGGTTACATCCACACACATTTAGACACCCCAATCTCCTTCGAGGAGGATGAGTACTCCCCGCGTGACTAATTCTTCGGTTTTTGGCCCCCTGCTCCCGTCCCCTTTAGTCGCCTTCTACGACACGTGAGGAATGCGTGGGAAGTATTCTTTCTCCCATATATATATACATATATATATATATATATATATATATATATATATATATATATATATATATATATATATATATATATATATATATATTTACTTTGTCGCTGTCTCCCGCGTTAGCGAGGTAGCGCAAGGAAACAGACGAAAGAATGGCCCAACCCACCCACATACACATATATATACATACACGTCCACACACGCAAATATACATACCTATATATCTCAACGTATACACATATATACTCACACAGACATATACATATATACACATGTACATAATCCATAATGTCTACCTTTATTCATTCCCTTCGCCAAAACATACCTTGTATGTTTTGGAAAATTACATGTTTACCAAATGGCGTCCTAGTTTTGTCTCTTCGATGTATATCAAGTGACTTATGTTTCTTACTTGTGTCTCACCTGATGATGCGATTATTACACGAAAGTGCACTTGGGAACTTATCGTGTTTCATTTTCCCCGTGGACTCATAGGAATATATATATATATATATATATATATATATATATATATATATATATATATATATATATATATACTCTCATTCCTCCCTACATGTGTGGCGTGTACCATGTTACAGACGAACAATATCTACATTCGCTCACATGTTCCACGTTCACCCAGTGTACACCGTACGTTCCTCCCCAGCACGGTACGACCACTGACCTCCACACTACAGCTACTGGGGACGGCAGTACGACCCTGATCATGACGGTACGACCACCAGGCACGACGATACGACCCTGATCATGACGCTACGACCATCAGACACGACGGTACGACCCTGGTCATGGCGGTACGACCGTCAGGCACAACCAGTGAGGGGTGACGGTACGACCCTGGACTGTCATCTAACCTTTCGCTGGCCAGGTCACACATCAGGCCATCGTCTCTGTACCTAAAGGAGATAATGACTTACTATTACCAACGGTGATTAATCAAGCGAAACTGGCAACCCATTCATCATCACGATGGCCATTGCCGATTTTCTTTTCTTTTTTTTTTATTCTAATTGAAGTGTTTGAGGCAAAAGTTCTGTTTTGAGAGAGATAGATCAACAGATGTGGCCCCCCTCCCCCCTACCTCCTCTCCCCTCCTACGGTTAGAGAGTTATGTTGTTGGTAACAGACACGCTATTTACACGTGGCTGTGTGTGTGTGTGTGTGTGTGTGTGTGTGTGTGTGTATGTTGGGTGGGGTGGGGGGAAGGGAAGTGTGACGCGTGACGGTGTATACAAGAGTGCGCAAAACGTTGATACCGTTACAAACGTTGAGACACCGTTACAAACGTTGAGACACCGTCACAAACGTTGACACCGTTACAAACGTTGAGACACCGTTACAAACGTTGAGACACCGTTACAAACGTTGACAAACGTTGACACCGTTACAAATGTTGAGGGCCGTTACGAGTGTTTGAGACTTGTTACAAACGTTGAGACCGTTACAAACGTTGAGACACCGTTACAAACGTTGAGACACCGTTACAAACGTTGAGCATGTTACAAAACATGAAATCATCACAAACGTTGAACCACTGGCAAACGTTGACACAGCCCTGAACGTTACCAGCAGCCCCCCCCCCCCCTCCACCCCTGCTGGCTAATGCTTCTGTTGATGACGTCTGGGTTGACAACGGTCTGTTTGCTAACAGTGGAGGTGTTAACGGAGAGAGAGAGAAGAGAGAGAGAGAGAGAGAGAGAGAGAGAGAGAGAGAGAGAGAGAGAGAGAGAGAGAGAGAGAGAGAGAGAGAGAGAGAGAGAGAGAGAGAGAGAGAGAGAGAGGATTCAATAACACACAGACCACACCAAAGTACACAAGGGGTCGTACATCACGTGTACAAATTGTACACGCATAGTACATCACAGGAAGGGTAAACAAGACGTGAAAACAGACGAAAACACAAAGAAAAACAGAAAGTGCAAAACAATCTTATCCCACGCAACACATGGTCACTCAGGCAACACATGGTCAGCCATGCAACACATGGTCAGCCGCTCATGGTCACTCACGCATCACATGGTAAGCCACGCAACATATGGCCACTCACGCAACACATGGTCAGCCACGCAACACATGGTCACTCACGCATCATATGGTCAGCCACGCAACACATGGTCAGCCACGCAACACATGGTCACTCACGCATCATATGGTCAGCCACACAACACATGGTCACTCACGCAACCCATGGTCACTCACGCAACGCATGGTCAGCCACGCAACACATAGTCAGCCATATTGTCGACCTAAGCAATTTAGATAATATGTTCTCATAGACATATAGACAACATAGTAACACAAAGGTATTGCTCGCAACATTCGTCTGCAATACTCATACGGCAAAGCATCACTCAACGACGCTAGATTGTTATATGGGTCATGACATCACCTCAATTTTCACTTTCTCCATCACCTTCACTTTCAGTGTTGCTCTCTGATCACCATCACTTTCTCCATCACCTTCACTTTCAGTGTTGCTCTCTGATCACCATCACTTTCTCCATCACCTTAACTTTCAGTGTTGCTCTCTGCTCACCATCACTTTCTCCATCACCTTCACCTTCAGTGTTGCTCTCTGATCACCATCACTTTCTCCATCACCTTCACCTTCAGTGTTGCTCTCTGATCACCATCACTTTCTCCATCACCTTCACCTTCAGTGTTGCTCTCTGATCACCATCACTTTCTCCATCACCTTCACCTTCAGTGTTGCTCTCTGATCACCATCACGTGTCTGAATATCATGATCAGCGTGAGATATCTTGCTTATGTAACTCGTAGTATCTAACTCGTCTAGTGAATCCTGTGTTGTAACTCGTAGTATCTAACTCGTCTAGTGAATCCTGTGTTGTGATTCTCTTCGAAAAGATTCAGTCAGGCTCCATCATAAGATCCCCTCCCTTCCCCTGGGCGCTGCCTCACTCCCCACCTCCTGCTATGTAAATCAGTTTCCACAGTTTCGTTTCCATTCTGGCCATGGCTGAGATGGTTGGTGGTGGGCTGCTGGCTTGGCCTCCCATCTCTTCATGAGTCTGGCCGTGACGAGAGGGTTTCAAGGCTCTGCTGTATCCTCCTCACACCTCCCCTGTAATCCCCTGGTTATACTCGCTGTACTGATGACTCAATTCTGTCATCTTGTGTGTGTGTTCTGTTCTCTGCTTGGCCCCCCACAAGTTCTCTAACTTCATTTGTCGGTATGGTCAGATTGCTTTCCCAAATCCCCAATTTCTTCCAACGTTTCTCTTTTTAAAGTCCTTATGGATCTCTTTTTTTCTTCTTCTGTTGTTGAGCGCCTGAATGGGAGGCGTCTACTGGACATTAATTTTCTCCTGGTAATTCCATATTACTGGCTATAAGAAACGATGGTATCCCTGGTAATGTAGACTTCCACTATACCACCTCTGAGAACAGGCTTGACCCGCCCTTGTATCGTGGCTTGTTTACTGACATGCATGGGTAAAAAATGATGTCTCTAAGCTTCCGTCTTGAGAAAATTCACTTCATAGTAATTACCCACAGCTCGTGGTCTCAACTCACAGGTTGACCCACAATGCTGTTTCTATCTACGTGGAGGAGTCATCTGCTCTGCTGCTGTACAGCTGTCAACATCTGTAGTAATTTGGAATTGAGGAGACGATGTGTGGCCACCAGCATACCAGCTGGTCACTGTGTCTCCTCCTCTACCTAGATCATGCAGTTCCCGACGAGTGTCTCCTCCTCTACCTAGATCATGCAGCTCCCGACGGGCCATCATCATACATCGCCTCTAGATCGTCGTTCACAACACCCTTAGGAGCGTCCAGCGCTGGACCATGGCTGAGCACGTCACCCTCTACCAACACCGCACATCATGGTCATGTCAACCTCGCTACCAACCCTGTCCCGTACGCTGTGGCCAACCAGGGTCACTACCAACCTTGTCCTGCACTCTGTGGCCAACCAGGGTCACTACCAACCTTGTCCTGCACTCTGTGGCCAACCAGGGTCACTACCAACCCTGTCCTGCACTCTGTGGCCAACCAGGGTCACTACCAACCTTGTCCTGCACTCTGTGGCCAACCAGGGTCACTACCAACCTTGTCCTGCACTCTGTGGCCAACCAGGGTCACTACCAACCTTGTCCTGCACTCTGTGGCCAACCAGGGTCACTACCAACCTTGTCCCGTACACTGTGGCCAACCAGGGTCGCTACCAACCCTGTCCCGTACACTGTGGCCAACCAGGGTCACTACCAACCTTGTCCTGCACTCTGTGGCCAACCAGGGTCACTACCAACCTTGTCCTGCACTCTGTGGCCAACCAGGGTCACTACCAACCTTGTCCTGCACTCTGTGGCCAACCAGGGTCCTCGATGTCACCAGGACGATAAATTGAGCTGTAAGGAACACATCATCAGCACCATCAAGTCTTCCAGCTTTAATCTCTCTTTGTCGACTCAAAACACACACTAGTCCCTCCAGCATCTATACAAGAATAGCCACACAGCTTCCATTCCTCCCATACATGCTCCCATAAGCCTATTGGTCCTCCTTCCCCATCCTCCACACAACTGTGGATTTTAGAAACAATACAAAGAAGGGCATCCAAGATCATGACCGATCTCTCTTACATCACCTACAGAGGAGTAGCATCGGTTCATCCAAATGTCTCCAGTCATCATCACTTGGACTCCCATCAAACAATCCTGGAAGAAGCCACTTTACCACTCTCGCCTCCGTCACCTCCTAGCGCATGAGACTCTTCGTCCCCAAGCTGCAGTACATCACCAGAACTTGAGTGCGATGCTATGAATAAACAGACTCCAGCCTCGCAGTGTGAGTATATACTCATAACTCACGCCTCCCACTGACCCGCCAAGCTTATGGAAGACTGCCAACAGCGCGTGTGTCCAGCGGAACCAGCCAGTGGAGACCCAACGCGCTATGACCACCGCAGCGCCTGGCCAGTGTGTGTGTGTGTGTGTGTGTGTGTGTGTGTGTGTGTATAATTACCTATTCATACTATACGGAGAGGGAATTTTACACTCGTGGGTCCCCATCTCTTGAACGTTCTTAATTATGTATGACGTCTGTGTTAAGCCTGTCCTCAGTATTGTTCAGCATTCATCCACCATTCTTCCATTATGTCAATACTTCTTTACATTATTTTCAACAACATATTTCTTCATATAATTCACGTTATATCCTCTGGTCACCCTTCACTCTTTTCTCTTCCAAGGTGGGAAAGTTAAAAGGATTTAGCCTTTTTTTGTCCGAGTGTGTGTGTGTGTGTGTGTGTGTGTGTGTGTGTGTGTGTGTGTGTGTGTGTCTGTGTGTGTCTGTGTCTGTGTGTGTGGGATTACTATTTTTGTGTTACAGGAAGAGAGTTTTACACTGTATTACTTCGTATCTTAACCTCATATGTGCACACACACACACACACACACACACACACACACACACACACACACACACACACACACACGCACACTCACACACACACACACACACACACACACACACACACACACACACACACACACACACACACACACACACACACACACACACACCAGCTTAAGCCAGGCGCCCATTTATCGACCAGTCCTGAGGGGAGGATGAACACCTAGGTGCGGGCAGACCGCTGTACCCAGGATTCGTACCCTGGGTTGTGGTACCAGCTGTGGTGTGTGGTGCCATCTGCCATGTGTGGTGCCATCAGTGATGTGTGGTAGCACCTGTGGTTTGTGGTACCAGCTGTGGTATGTGGTGCCATCTGTGGTGCGTGGTGCCATCTGTCATGTGTGGTGCCATCTGTCATGTGTGGTGCCATCTGTCATGTGTGGTGGCACCTGTGGTTTGTGGTACCAGCTGTGGTATGTGGTGCCATCTGTGGTGCGTGGTGCCATCAGTGATGTGTGGTGTCACCTGTGGTTTGTGGTACCACCTGTACCATGTGGCGCCAACTGTGATGTGTGGTACCAGCTATTGTATGTGGCGCCAACTGTGATGTGTGGTACCAGCTATTGTATGTGGCGCCAACTGTGATGTGTGGTACCAGCTATTGTATGTGGCGCCAACTGTGATGTGTGGTACCAGCTATTGTATGTGGCGCCAACTGTGATGTGTGGTACCAGCTATTGTATGTGGCGCCAACTGTGATGTGTGGTACCAGCTATTGTATGTGGCGCCAACTGTGATGTGTGGTACCAGCTATTGTATGTGGCGCCAACTGTGATGTGTGGTACCAGCTATTATATGTGGTGCCAACTGTGATGTGTGGTACCAGCTATTGTATGTGGTGCCAACTGTGATGTGTGGTACCAGCTATTGTATGTGGTGCCAACTGTGATGTGTGGTACCAGCTATTGTATGTGGCGCCAACTGTGATGTGTGGTACCAGCTATTATATGTGGTGCCAACTGTGATGTGTGGTACCAGCTATTGTATGTGGTGCCAACTGTGATGTGTGGTACCAGCTATTGTATGTGGTGCCAACTGTGATGTGTGGTACCAGCTATTGTATGTGGCGCCAACTGTGATGTGTGGTACCAGCTATTGTATGTGGTGCCAACTGTAATGTGTGGTACCAGCTATTGTATGTGGTGCCAACTGTAGTGTGTGCAGCTAAGTATGGTCAGTGGTACCAAGTGTGGGGTCATCACCAGCTCCGTGCTCCACAGGAGCCGGGGTCGGGGCGGGGTGGTGCGGGGCGGTGCGGGGCGGTGCGGGGGCGTGTGGCTGGCGCCGGGAATGGCGTGTGGCGCCGGGCAGAAGATAAGGCTGCTGCTGCGTCGAGGAAAGTAAAGTTGAGCTCTCCATAAAGGAACTGGGACGAGATCCACACAAGCCGAGGCTGCCGACCGACCATCTTCACCAGCGGCAGGGGCAAGATGGTGCTACCCCAACGTGCTTAGAGTTCACGGCTCAGCTAGTGAGGAGTACAGTCACTTCCATAGTGGTGGGGGATGCGCAGGAGGCAGATAGCAGACGACCTCACCATGCTGGAGGAACCGTGGCAGTACCTGACGACCGTATCTAATACATGTATGGGAGGAGTCAGGTCGGTGAGGTAGAAGGCTCCTCCCTCACCCACCACTCCCTCCGGCTCATCAACCAACAGGACAAAGTGGTTGTGAATGAACACGGGATGATAAGGAGAGAATATACTGATATGAGAATTCTATAGGAAATGGATGAGTGGAAAACAGATTCTCATCAAATTTCAACCATCAGGACACAGTAGTTAGGAGTAAACACGACATCAGTTGGAGAGAAAGAGAGAGAGTATACTGATATGGGAATTCTGTAGGAAAAGGATGAGTGGAAAACGACTGGATGGGGAGACTATATAGCACCGAGTGTGGTCTAGGAAGAAAAGAGATGTTAAAACACATGTATATAACATAGTTATCAGTCTTAAACAATCACATCTACAAAAACTAAATGCCACTAAAGTCTTTGTTATGTCTGATGTGTTGATTGTTTTGACAATATATGTTGGTAGTTGATCCCAATATTTTCTAATTCTATTCTTAGGAAGTGTTTGCATCACGTTTTCATTGCATATCCTTCCCATTACTTCCTTCCCATTATCAGGAGTTAATGTGTCATTAATGGGAACACCTCGTGGTGGGTTGTAGTATGGAGATTAGATTGTGTCTCACGAACGTCTGTCAGATACCTTCCCAGTCTGCATTTTCTTTCTAAGTTTAAGGGAAAATGATGCATGATCTTTGAGACTTTCTTTAGATGGTTTATTACTGAGTCATGGAATTGATTTTGTTCCTCTTTTTTGTATTCTTTCAAGTTACTCTGCATCTGGGACAAAGACTAGTGACGAGAACTGAACAACTTGTTCACAAGACAGTCTGACGATGATTCAGTAAACAGCAATGTCGTTGTCGTTGTTTTCTGAGCCATATTTCTAGCTATGAAAATGTACAGCATATTTACTGTATCTCATTCTTCGTATGTCATAAGTTAAAACTTATATATCACTCGCAGGTCCTTTTCTTCTCGTTCTTTTGTCTACGTCTCATCACACATTCTAGATCAAATGTTTAGTTTTTCTGTCACCACAATGCAACATCTTGGCCTATGTCTAATAATGAAAGTTATTTACTACATCTCTGCCCACTACGATCATTTGTCTACATCTCTTCATCTTATTAAGCCTCCTTCATTGGATTGGATGTTACATCCTAATCTCGTGTCGTTGGTAGAATTGCGGATCCTACAAGTAAGTTTTGATCACCTGGGGGAGAGCCGTGTGATGCTCTGATTCTGTCACTGAGCCAGTGAGGGGGTCTGCCCAGTTTAGCAACACCACTCGCTGTTTTTGTTGTGTCTACGAACCAGTCGGAGACCGACGTACATACGCGAATTCCTAGCCATGGATAACACATTAGGTGTACTGGAGAGGTCTGTACAGGTCCAGGTACTGAGGACGGGTCGGTTGCCTCGCTGTGGTTTTGCTCAGTCAGCTGCCAGGGACAGTGTGGGTTTCAGAGCCAAGCTATAACCACAGTCCGTAAACTCATTAGCATCTTCCTCAGGTGTTAGAGGTAACTCCAAGACCACATACACTCTCGCTATACTAGTGGTATATGTACGTGCTGAACCACTATATTACACACACACACACACACACACACACACACACACACACACACAGAGGAGTATGAGACCCACCCAGCTGACCACAGGAAATGTGACCCACCCAGCTGACCAAAGAAGTTGTGACCCACCCAGCTAACCATAGGAGTTGTGACCCACCCAGCTAACCATAGGAGTTGTGACCACCCAGCTGACCAAAGAAGTTGTGACCCACCCAGCTGACCAAAGAAGTTGTGACCCACCCAGCTAACCATAGGAGTTGTGACCCACCCAGCTGACCAAATAAGTTGTGACCCATCCAGCTGACCACAGGAGTTGTGACCCATCCAGCTGACCACAGGAGTTGTGACCCACCCAGCTGACCACAGGAGTTGTGACCCACCCAGCTGACCACAGGAGTTGTGACCCACCCAGCTGACCACAGGAGTTGTGACCCACCCAGCTGACCACAGGAGTTGTGACCCACCCAGCTGACCACAGGAGTTGTGACCCACCCAGCTGACCACAGGAGTTGTGACCCACCCAGCTGACCACAGGAGTTGTGACCCACCCAGCTGACCACAGGAGTTGTGACCCACCCAGCTGACCACAGGATCGCCTGACCGACGTCCGTCACCACAACCACCTTGTAACAACAACCAGTGTTGTGCAGACACGAGAATTGTACTATACCTACCAGTGTGAACGTTGTAAACTCTCCATGAACAAGTGCACAGCTAAACAAGCGAGTAACTTAGTTTTCCCATAGTTACGTGTCTGTCAACTACTGTATTACCATAACACAACCAACTTGAATACATTCAACACGTAATGATCACCATTGAATACATAATGTATGTCAATACAGGCAATATGTAACTTTACGTCACATAATGATCACAATTGAATACATAATGTATGTCAATACAGTATTACTGTAGTTCAGGCAATATGTAACTAGTTACATCACATAATGATCACCATTGAATACATGATGTATGTCAATACAGTATTACTGTAGTTCAGGCAATATGTAACTTTACATCACTTACTGATCACCATTGAATACATAATGTATGTCAATACAATACTACTGCAGTTCAGGCAATATGTAACTTCACATCATATAATGTTCAACGAAGCACCAATAAATGTATAATGTATAAACCATAAATGTATAATGTATAAACCATCAAATTTGTTCTGTAAATCTTCCAAAACTATGTTGTTTGATTTCTCTCATGTGCTTGTGTAGATCATGGAGACCTCCAGCTCTACCTTGATACTAAATTTTTTTGTGATTTATTAACTTGTTGCTAATATGATTCCCTCACCCTCCCCCTCTGCCCCATCATGTAAGTCCTCATCTGTATACTTTTCGCTGAATGCTTGCTTGTATTCAGTCACCAGTTCTTTATAGTTTTATTTATGTGCAGTCGGTAAGAAAAGTATGTGCGCACAGTGTGTGTGTGTGTGTGTGTGTGTGTGTAACATTATGACACACGGTTCATTGGAGACTGAGAAATTTATGTCTGAATAGCTACACGCTGGTAGCCTTATTGGCTCCTGGCGACATATCGGGTCAAACATTTCGGGAATGTCGTCTGTATCACATGTTTATGTTCGTCGTCGACTCCACCCACCACACTGCTGGTGTGTGTCAGGCAGTAGCAGGGGCACCACAGTGTGCTCCCTCCGCCCCGGGCGTTGCCCATCGTGACCACCACACTGGAGGCCGACTGTGGTAGCTGAAGTACCACAGTATGTGTGTGTGTGTGTGTCATAAGTCGGGTAATGAACCTATGAACTTTATCTCAGGTTTGGCCGAGTTGGTTGTATGGTTCACACCTGACGGGGCGACCACAGCCAGGCATACCAACCCTCCTCCCTCCACATCACCAGCAGCGGCTGCTCTCCCCTGTCATCATGGAGACCATCACATCTGCTGTGTACCGATAATTCTTTTCCCTAGTGTACATACATGTATGATACATACATACATACATACATACATGTATAATAAATACATACATAAACAGGGACTAATATATGATGATCGCTGGACTCCTTTCTCATATATTATCTTGGATATAAATAGAATCATATATGGTTGGCCTGCGTGGTGGTGTAGCGGCAAGCATTGTTGACCATGACGCATTCACGGGCAGCCGGTCCACAGTAAGCCCACGTGATCTTCCTCCTCTTCTTCGATAAAATGGGTGCCTGCCTTAGGATATATATATATATATATATATATATATATATATATATATATATATATATATATATATATATATATATATATGCATAGAAAGGGTAGTGAGTGGTGGGATGAAGAAGTAAAATTATTAGTGAAAGAGAAGAGAGAGGCTTTTGGACGAGTTTTGCAGGGAAATAGTGCAAATGACTGGGAGATGTATAAAAGAAAGGGGCAGGAGGTCAAGAGAAAGTGCAAAAGGTGAAAAAGAGGGCAAATGAGAGTTGGGGTGAGAGAGTATCATTAAATTTTAGGGAGAATAAAAAGATGTTTGGAAGGAGGTAAATGAAGTGCGTAAGACAAGAGAACAAATGGGAACATCGGTTAAGGGGGTTAATGGGGAGGTAATGACAAGTAGTGGTGAAGTGAGAAGATGGAATGAATATTTTGAAGGTTTGTTGAATGTGTTAGATGATAGAGCGGCAGATATAGGGTGTTTTGAATGAGGTGGTGTGCAAAGTGAGAGGGTTAGGGAGAATAATTTGGTAAACAGAGAAGAGGTAGTACAAGCTTTGCGGAAGATGAAAGCCAGCAAGGCAGCGGAGTTGGATGGTATTGCAGTGGAATTTATTAAAAAAGGGGATGACTGTGTTGTTTTCTGGCTGGTAAGGATATTTAACGTGTGTATGACTCATGGTGAGGTGCTTGAGGATTGGCAGAATGCATACATAGTGCCATTGTACAAATGCAAAGGGGATAAAGGTGAATGTTCAAATTACAGAGGTATAAGTTTGTTGAGTATTCCTGGGAAATTATACGGGTGGGTATTGACTGAAAGGGTGAAGGCATGTACAGAGCATCAGATTGGGGAACAGCAGTGTGGTTTCAGAAGTGGTAGATGTGTGGATCAGGTGTTTGCTTTGAAGAATGTATGTGAGAAATACTTAGAAAAGCAAATGGATTTGTATGTAGCATTTGTGGTTCTGGAGAAAGCATATGATAGAGCTGATAGAGATGCTCTGTGAAAGGTATTGATAATATATGGTGTGAGAGGCAAGTTGTTAGAGGCAGTGAAAAGTTTTTATCCAGGATGTAAGGCATGTGTGCGAGTGGGAAAAGAGGAAAGTGATTGGTTCTCAGTGAATGTCGGTTTGCGGCAGGGGTGCGTGATGTTTCCATGGATGTTTAATTTCTTTATGGATGGGGTTGTTAGGGAGGTGAATGCAAGAGTTTTGGAGAAAGGGACAAGTATGAAGTCTGTTGTGGATGAGAGGACTTTGGAAGTGAGTCAGTTGTTGTTCGCTGATGATACACCGCTGGTGGCTGACTCGGGTGAGAAACTGCAGAAGTTGGTGACTGAGTCTGATAAAGTGTGTGAAAGAAGAAAGCTGAGAGTAAATGTGAATAAGAGCAAGGTTATTAGGTACAGTAGGGTTGAGAGACAAGTCAGTTGAGAGGTAAGTTTGAATGGAAAAATTTGGAGGAATTGAAGTGTTTTAGATAGCTGGGAGTGGATTTGGCAGCGGATGGAACCATGGAAGGGGGCGAAAGTTCTGGGAGCGTTGAAAAATGTGCTGAAGGCAAGAACTTTATCTTGTAAAGCAAAAATGGTTATTTTTAAAGGAATAGTGGTTCCAACAATGTTATATGGTTGCGAGGCGTGGGTTATAGATAGAGCTGTGCGGAGGAGGGTGGATGTGTTGGAAATGAGATGGTTAAGGACAATATGAGGTGTGAGGTGGTTTGATCGAGTAAGTAATGAAAGGGTAAGAGAGATGTGTGGTAATCAAAAGAGTGTAGTTGAGAGAGCAGAAGAGGATGTTTTGAAATGGTTTGAGCACATGGAGAAAATGAGTGAGGAAAGATTGACAAAGAGGATATATGTGTCAGAGGTGGAGGGAACGAGAAGTGGGAGACCAAATTGGAGGTGGAAAGATGGAGTGAAAAAGATTCTGAGCGATTGGGGCCTGAACATGCAGGAAGGTGAAAGGCGTGCAAGGAATAGAGTGAACTGGAACGATGTGGTATACCGGGGTTGACGTGCTGTCAGTGGATTGAATCAGGGCATGTGAAGCGTCTGGGTTAAACCATGGAAAGTTTTGTGGGGCTTGGATGTGGAAAGGGAGCTGTGGTTTCGATGCATTATACATGACAGCTAGAGACTGTGTGTGAACGAATGTGGGCTTTTTTGTTTTTCCTTAGCGGTACCTCGCGCGCATGTGGCGGGAGGGGGATGTCATTTCATGGGTGGCGGCGTGGCGACGGGAATGAATAAAGGCAGCAAGTATGAATTATGTACATATGTATATGTGTATATGTCTTTGTATGTATATATATATATGTATACGTTGAAGTGGATAGGTATGTATATGTGCTTGTGTGGCCGTGTATCTATATACAAGTGTATGTAGGTGGGTTGGGCCATTCTTTCGTCTGTTTCCTTGCGCTACCTCGCTGACGCTGTCAGGTAGCGCTAGGAGAAGACAACAAAGGCCACATTCGTTCACACTCAGTCTCTAGCTGTCATGTATAATGCACCGAAACCACAGCTCCCTTTCCACATCCAGGCCCCACAAAACTTTCCATGGTTTATCCCAGACGCTTCACATGCCCTGATTCAATCCATTGACAGCACGTCGACCCCGGTATGCCACATCGTTCCAATTCATTCTATTCCTTGGCCGTCATTCACCCTCCTGCATGTTCAGGCCCCAATCACTCAGAATCTTTTTCACTCCATCTTTCCATCTCCAGTTTGGTCTCCCACTCCTTCTCGTTCCCTCCACCTCTGACACATATATCCTCTTTGTCAATCTTTCCTCAATCATTCTCTCCATGTAACCAAACCATTTCAAAACACCCTCTTCTGCTCTCTCAACCACACTCTTTTTATTACCACACATCTCTCTTACCCTTTCATTACTTACTAGATCAAAACAACTCATACCACATATTGTTCTCAAACATCTCATTTTCAGCACATCCACCCTTCTCCGCACAACTCTATCTATAGCTCACGCCTCACAACCATATAACATTGTTGGAACCACTATTCCCTCAAACATGCCATTTTTGCTTTCCAAGATAACGTTTCTCGACTTCCACACATTTTTCAAAGCTCCTAGGACTTTCGCCTCCTCCCCCACCCTATGATTCACTTCCGCTTCCATGGTTCCATCCGCTGCCAAATCTACTCCCAGATATCTAAAACACTTCAATTCCTCCAGTTTTTTCCATTCAAACTTACCTCTCAACTGACTTGTCTCTCAACCCTACTGTATCTAATAACCTTGCTCTTATTCACATTTACTCTCAGCTTTCTTCTTTCACACACTTTACCAAACTCAGTCACCAGCTTCTGCAGTTTCTCACTCGAATCAGCCACCAGCGCTGTATCATCAGTGAACAACGACTGACTCACTTCCCAAGGTCTCTCTTCCACAACAGGCTGCATACTTGCCCCTCTTTTCAAAACTCTTGCATTCACCGCCCTAGCAACCCCATCCATAAACAAATTAAACAACCATAGAGACATCACGCTCCCCCGCGGCAAACCAACATTCACTGAGAACCAATCAATCAATCAATATATATATATATATATATATATATATATATATATATATATATATATATATATATATATATATATATATATATATATATATATATATACATTTCTTTTTCTTTCAAACTATTCGCCATTTCCCGCATTAGCGAGGTAGCGTTAAGAACAGAGGACTGGGCCTTTGAGGGAATACCCTCACCTGGCCCAATTCTCTGTTCCTTCTTTTGTAAAAAAAAAAAAAAAAAAAAAAAAAACGAGAGGGGAGGATTTCCAGCCCCCCGCTCCCTCCCCTTTTAGTCGCCTTCTACGACACGCAGGGAATACGTGGGAAGTATTCTTTCTCCCCTATCCCCAGGGATAATATATATATATATATATATATATATATATATATATATATATATATATATATATATATATATATATATATCATTCCTATGAATCCACGGAGATAATGAAACTTGATAAGTTCCCAAGTGCACTTTCGTGTAATAATCACATCATCAAGGGAGGCACAAGAAATAAATATAACAGTCAGTTGATGTACAAAGAAGAAACGTATATACATATATATATATATATATATATATATATATATATATATATATATATATATATATATATATATATATATATATATATATATATATATATATATATATATATCATTCCTATGAATCCACGGAGATAATGAAACATGATAAGTTCCCAAGTGCACTTTCGTGTAATAATCACATCATCAAGGGAGGCACAAGAAATAAATATAAGTCAGTTGATGTACAAAGAAGAAACGTAGGTAGGACGCCACCAACCTCCGCTAGCGAATCAGCAGTGAATGATGATATATAACTCTCATTCGCACAATATAATAGTTATATAATGCTCATATCCCCTTTATGATACTCCAGTATGAAAATGAAATCAGTTTATCAATATTCAGTAACAATAACATCGTTGCGATTGGTATAAAATATATCAGTCTATGTCACAGATATACCACTCCTATTATTCTCATGCGTCACTAAAACACTTTTAGTAAGAAAGTCAATAAACTGTCCATCTATTTTCTTTTTTTTCCCCATCCGGAACTTTTGATTCAAATAGTCCAATTTTACAGGACTTGGAGCCACATGATGTTGTCATCCCTCTGGCACCACCTAATAGGAGAGTTGTCAGACGTTTCTCAAAGAAGCCGTAATTGGTTTTGGACTTATTGTCACCTCGTAATTTGAGTCTTATTTACCTCAGCAAGCGTTCCTTGCCTCCAGGGTATCCGAACAAAGCGTGACGTCACGAGATGTGCACCTCATGGCCTAGATCATTTGACAATGGACGAAGTTACAAATGGCACTATATATATATATATATATATATATATATATATATATATATATATATATATATATATATATATATATATATATATATATATGTATATGTATTGGAAAGGACCACAATTTTGCGCGTGATCAAGATATTCCTATGAGTCCACGGGGAATATGAAACACGATAAGTTCCCAAGTGCACTTTCGTGTAATAATCACATCATCAGGAGAGACACAAGAGAGAAATATAACAGTCAGTTGATATACAAGGAAGAGACGAAGCTAGGACGCCATTTGGTAAACATGCGATCGTCCGAGATACACAACAAGCGTTCATAAACTTATCATTTTACAAATTTTATCAACATTAAAGATATCTAATTTGTATAGATCATCACTAATATTAAGATTATAATTCTCTGTGTATTTGATAATAGAAGATTCAATGATATTTCTCGTGTAACAGAGTTAGAGTTGATAACTGTGATGGCATTACTCCAGTCAATACAATGATCATAGTTTTTAACGTGATTATACAAGGCATTTGATTCTTGTCTCGTTCTTATACTATATCTATGTTGCTTAAGTCTAACAGAAAGATCTTTACCAGTCTGACCCAACATAAAATTTATCACAATTTCCACATGGCACACTATACATGCATCCAGAGGAATTTTCTGGTGAATTCCTGATTAAGATATTCCTTATAGTGTTATTGTTGCTGAAGGCAACATTTACATTAAAGGATTAAAGCAACATAGGAATTAAAGTGAAATTATTATCAAAAGGGAGAACTAAAAGATTCTAGTTGTCAATGGGAGGTTTGAGCTCAATTCTATAAATTGATTTCTTTGCTAACTTAAGGGATTTATCAATGAAAGATCTAGGGTACTTTAACTTAGATCCAATAGAATATATCATCTCAAACTCATCATCAATAAACTCTGGACTGCAAATACGTAATGCCCTAAGGAACACAGATTGAAATAATTCAACTCTGTCATGTTGTGATGAATAATAATGGATATATGAGCATACATTGGTAGGTTTTCTGTATATGCTAAACTTAAACTTGTTTCCTTGTCTATGGATCATGCAATCTAAAAATCTAAAAATGGTAACATACCATTATTTTCATTTTCTACAGTAGATTTGATGGAAGGTACTAATATCGTTAAGTAAGGGGAGAAATATTTGTAAATTTTCGTTTGTTGGCCAAACACAAAGAACATCATCTACATACCTAAACCAAATTGCATTAGAAGGTAAGATATCCTTTGGTAATTTTGTTTAGAAAAATTCCATATAAAGATTTTTGAGCATAATAATCTCTATTGAATTGAAATACACAGTCTTTTATACACAATTTTATCAGTTCAATGAAAACAGACTTTGAAACAGGTAAATGAATATCATCCAAAACATCAAATAAATATTCTAAAAGGTCATCAACTGGAACTTTAGTGAAAAGTGAGGAAACATCAAAGCTTACTAGTTTGAAATCAAAATTAACATTCATATTGTTTAGCTTGTTGACTAAATCTACATTGTTCATGATATTAGATTTGATACCTTACCCACTAAAGGGCTTGATAAAGAAACTAACCATTTTGATAATTTATATGTGATGGAGCCTACTGAACTCACTATAGGTCTTGCTGGAAAATTCTGTTTATGTGTTTTGATAAGTCCATACATATATGGCAATGAAGGGAACAAAGATGACAAACTTTTGATAAGAGAAATGTTACCTTTCAACAACAACTTCATTTCTTTATTGAAGTGAGAATTAACTGCTTCTAAGGGATTTTTACTAAGTTTAGAATATGCTGTGTCATCATTTAAAAGATCATTCAGTATAGATAGATAGTTACTTTTGTCTAAAATCGCAACAGTATTAGCCTTATCTTCTTTAGTAATATGTATATCCTTGTCTTTTTTTAAGATGTTAATAGCTCTTATAAATCTTTTAGGGCAATAAGCTTCCACTGGTTTTGACAAACTGGCATACACTAAACCCTAACAGATACTGATTTCATCATTACTTAGATTACTGTATTTAAGTAGTATGGCGTTCTAGCTTCGTCTCTTCGATGTATATCAAATGACTTATATTTCTCTATTGTGTCTCCCTTGATGATGTGATTGTTACACGAAAGTGCACTTGGGAACTTATCGTGTTCATTTTCCCCGCGGAGTCTTAGGAATATATATATATTATATATATATATATATATATATATATATATATATATATATATATATATATATATATATATATATATATAGTGAGGATAAGTGAGGATTTCCCTCAAAGGCTCAGTCCTCTGTTCTTAACGCTACCTCGTTAACGTGGGAAATGGCGAATAGTATATATATATATATATATATATATATATATATATATATATATATATATATATATATATATATATATATATATATATATCTTCTTTTCTTTCTTTCAAGCCATTCGCCATTTCCCGCGTTAGCGAGGTAGCGCCAAGAACAGAGGACTGGGCCTTTTTTGGAATATCCTCACCTGGCCCCCTCTGTTCCTTCCCTTGGAAAATTAAAAAAAAAACGAGAGGGGAGGATTTCCAGCACCCCGCTCCCTCCCCTTTTAGTCGCCTTCTACGACACGCAGGGAATACGTGGGAAGTATTCTTAATCCCCTATCCCCAGGGATAAATATATATATATATATATATATATATATATATATATATATATCGTTGATGGGATGGCCTTGGTTAGCGCCTCAGCTGGCCATGTCGTCTCAGCTAACATAAAAGAACATTAACACCACAGCTTCCTCCTGCAACCTGACCGTGTGTCTGGTCAACACTTGTGATATGTCTATGTCTGGATGTGGCTCTGTCTATGATTGTCTGTGTAGATCTGTCTACGTGTTTTCTATCTGTCTGTCTTTCCCTTATGTAGAAACGTGTTTCTGTCTAGGTATGTATGTGTGTGTGTCTGCGTACCTGTATGTAGACACAAATGTGAAGTGAACATGCTTGTATACAGTTAAACAGTCAGCAGATATCTTCCAGGTAATGTCTAACTATATGACATACACATCAATTATATATCTATAATTGTTTCCGCTTGCCGCGTTATCGAGACAGCGCCATGGACAAACGAAGCAAGGCGACACTCACCAATATTCATTCTTTAGCTGTCATGTGCAATGCATTTCCTATCCACTACCAGGCCCCACAGACTTTTCCATGGTTTCCCTAGCCGCTTCGCATACCTTGCTTCACTCCATTGACTACACGTCGACCCCTGCATACCGTATCGTCCCATTTCACTCTATCCTGTGCACGCCTTTCACCCTCCTGTATGTTCAGGCGTCGATCACTCAGAATTTTTTTCACTCCGTCCTTCCACCTCCAATTTGGTCTCCAACTTCTTGTTCCCTCCACGTTTGACACACATATACTCTTTATCAACTTCTCCTCACTCATTATCTCCATGTGTCCAAACCATTTCAACCCATCCTCTTCAGCTATTTCAACAACACTCTTTATTGCCACACATCTCTCATACCGTTATATTTCTTAATCAAACCACCTTACATCACATATTGTCCGCACACATTTCACCTACGCCCCACATCCACCCTATGATTCACTTCCTCTTCCAGGGTTCCATTTGTTGCCATGTCCAATCCCAGGTATCTAAACACTTCACTTCCCACAGATTTTTTCCATTAGGCTCATAGTGCAACTAACATATCCCTTTGCCCTGCTAAACCTAATTACTTTGCTTTTATTCATATTCTTTTTATAACCACACATATCACTTGACCGTTCTTTATTTACGCGATCAAACCACCTCACACCACATATCGTCCTTAAATATTTCATTTTCAACATACTCATTTTTGCCCTGCGAGATAACGTTCATTCTTTCCACAAATTCTTCATTGCTACCAGAACCTTCGTCCCCTTCCCCACGCTGTGACTCACTTCCGCTTCCATGGTTCCATTCTCTGTTAAGTCAACTCCCAGATATCTAAACAATTTACTTCCTCCATCTTTTCTCCATTCAAACTCACCTCCCAATTTACTTGTCCCTCTGCACTGCTGAACTTAATAACCTTGCTCTTATTCATATTTACTCTCAACTTTCTTCTCTCACACACTTTTCCAAACTCAGTCACCAGCTTCTGCAGTTTCTCACTCTAAGCAGCCACCGCGATAAGTTCCCAAGTGCACTTTCGTGTAATGATCACATCATCAGGGGAGACACAAGAGAGAAATATAACAGTCAGTTGATATACATCGAAGAGACGAAGCTAGGACGCCATTTGGTAAACATGCGATTGTCCAAGACAGACAACGAGCGTTCATAAACTTATCATTTTACAAATTTTGTCAACAATAAAGTTATCTAATTTGTATAGACCATCACTGATATTAAGATTATAATTTTTTATATATTTGATAGTAGAAGATTCAATGATATTTCTTGTGGTAATAGAGTCTTTTTGTAATTTAGAGAAATACAGAAATTTAACTAATGATGAAATTAATATCTCTAAGGGTTTAGTGTATGCCAGTATGTAAAAACCAGTGGAATCTAATTGCCCTAAAAGATTTTCAAGAACTATTAACACCTTATAAATAGACAAGGATATACATATTATCAAAGCTGATAAGGATAACGCTGTTATGATTTTAGACAAAAGTAACTATTAATCTAAAATGAATGATCTTTTAAGTGATGACACAACATATTCTAAACTCAGTAAAAATCCCTTAGAAGCAGTTAATTCCCATTTCAATAAAGAAATGAAGTTGTTGAAAGGTAATGGTTCTCTTATCAAAAGTTTGTCATCCTTGTGCCCTTCACTGCCATCTATGTATCGACTTATCTAAACACATTAACAGAATTTTCCAGCAAGACCAAAAGTGAGTTCAGTAGGTTCCATCACATATGAATTGCAATATCATGAACAATGTAGATTTAGTTAACAAACTAAACAACATCAATATTAATATGACCTTTTAGAATATTTATTTGATGTCTTGGATGATATTCATTTACCTGTTTCAAAGTCTGTTTTCATTGAACTGATAAAATTGTGTATAAAAGACTGTGTATTTCTTCAATTCAATGGAGATTATTATGCTCAAAAATTTGGTATGGCAATGGGTAACCCTCTTTCACCTGTACTAAGTAATCTTTATATGGAAGTTTTTGAAACAAAGCACTAAAGGATATCTTACCTTCTAATGCAATTTGGTTTAGGTATGTAGATGATGTTCTTTGTGTTTGGCCAACTAACGAAAATTTACAAATATTTCTCCCCTTACTTAACAATCTAGTACCTTCTATCAAATTTACTGTAGAAAATGAAAATAATGGTATGTTACCATTTTTAGATTGCATGATCCATAGACAAGGAAACAAGTTTAAGCTTAGCATATACAGAAAACCTACCAATGTATGCTCATATATCCATTATTACTCATTTCAACATGACAGAGTTAGATTATCATAATTTCAATCTATGTTCCTTAGGGCATTACGTATTTGCAGTCCAGAGTTTATTGATGATGAGTTTGAGAAGATATTTTCTATTGGATCTAAGTTAAAGTACCCTAGATCTTTCATTGATAAATCCCTTAAGTTAGTAAAGAAATCATTTTATATAGTTGAGCACAAACCTCCCATTGATACCAAGAATCTTTTAGTTCTCCCTTTTGATAATAATTTCACTTTACTTCCCATGTTACTTAAATCCTTTAATGTAAATGTGGCCTTCAGCAACAATAATACTATTAAGAATATCTTAATCAGGAATTCACCAGAAAATTCCCTTGGATGCATGTATAGTGTGCCATGTGGAAATTGTGATAAATTTTATGCTGGGCAGACTGGTAAGGATCTTTCTGTTAGACTTAAGCAACATGAATATAGTATAAGATCGGGACAAGAATCATATGCCTTGTTTAATCACGTTAAAAACTATGATCATTGTACTGACTTGAGTAATGCCATCTCAGTCATCAACTCTAACTCTATTACCACGAGAAATATCATTGAATCTTCTATTATCAAATACACAAAGAATTATAATCTTAAAATTTGTGATGGTCTATACAAATTAGATAACTTTGTTGTTGATAGAATTTGTAGAATGATAAGTTTATTAACTCTCGTTGTATGTCTTGGACAATCGCATGCTTACCAAATGGCGTCCTAGCTTCGTCTCTTCGATGTATATCAACTGACTTATATTTCTCTCTTGTATCTCCCCTGATGATGTGATTATTACACGAAAGTGCACGTGGGAACTTATCGTGTTTCACTTTCCCCGTGGACTCATAGGAATATCTTGATCACGCGCTAAATTGTGATCCTTTCCAATATATATATATATATATATATATATATATATATATATATATATATATATATATATACATATATATATATATATATATATATATATATATATATATATATATATATTTTTTTTTTTTTTTTTTTTCTTTTTCTTTCAAACTATTCGCTATTTCCCGCGTTAGCGAGGTAGCGTTAAGAACAGAGGACTGGGCCTTTGAGGGAATATCCTCACCTGGCCCCCTTCTCTGTTCCTTCTTTTGGAAAATTAAAAAAAAACGAAAGGGGAAGATTTCCAGTCCCCCGCTCCCTCCCATTTTAGTCGCCTTGTACGACACGCAGGGAATACGTGGGAAGTATTCTTTCTCCCCTATCCCCAGGGATGATATATATATATATATATATATATATATATATATATATATATATATATATATATATATATATATATATATATGTATATATATATATATATATATATATATATATATATATATATATATATATATATATATATATATATATATATATATCTTAGCCTAAACCAGGTACCCATGTTATTGGCCAACTCTCAAGGGCGGATAGCAACTGGGTTCAATTGTTTGCCGATCGCCACCACCAGGATTCGAACGTATGCACTCGACTCTGAGCGGCCCCATGAATGCATTACCATCAGGAACGCTAACTGCTACACCATACAGTTTCTACCCGGGACGCAGGTGTGTTGGCTGTATCATTTGGTCAATATTTGAACCATCGACGACATTCGTTCAATCTATTTGTTATCTGAGGTCACCTACGTCCGTCTATGCGAATGCGAGCCTTCCCTTATGTTTTCAATGACTATGTGTGTCATCAATGCACTGGCGACATCTTGCATGATGCGTAACCATAAATGAGTTAATCATCATTTATTACTCCACCACTTTGCGTCTACGATTGATGACACACTTGTGGAGGGGGGAAGGTTGTGGTCACGCTCACGAGGGGCGTGTCCTGTGGTCGATTCCCTCCCTGGTTGGTGGGGACTGTGTTCTCAGCCTCGCTGCTCACACTGAGTCAGGTTCACAACATTAACTTACGTTTCCTACTTAACTTTGAAGGAACTTGAGAAAGAAGTATACTTAGAAGTCAGTAGATAGTGATAGACTCGCTGGGATGTTTGAGTAATTCATCATGAAGTAAGTTAGATGGTTTAATCACCCGTGATCAGAAACTGATCAATCTAAATCGTATAGACTAGGAGTCACTTGGAGACTTGAAGCCTCGAGACAGCTGCTCGAAGCAGCTACGAACCCTCTGACTCTACAGAGACAGAAGGATTAGAACAGCTTCATTCATATGTGTCTATGGACTTTTGTTCTCGAATGTATAAAGGAAGTGATCGAACTTTCTTTTAGACTTGTTAACTGGTCTTAGATGGTTTACGAATCATTAATCCAGAGCGGTTCATTCGAGAAGACTCGACCGTCGTCGGCCAATAGTTTGGCAAGAGAGTCGTTCTGCAGGATGTTCGGATACCAGGAGTGAGCTGTGGTAGTGAGGTCTGCTGCAGGAGAAACCCAGCAACTGTATAAGGTTTCCCTTGATACATCTTTGTTTACATTCGCTCCCCACCTGAGGTAGGTCCCGACTCTTCCCATCAGCTGTTTCTTCCCCCTCTCCAGCGTTCTAATGACGTCACAGTAATTACGGAAGATAAACACGTATTAAAGTCTATAATTCGGGCGGTGCAACATGTCTCGTTATGTTGTCGAGGGATTCTTTCCTGACGCAATTAGTGACAAAGGTGATTTATCAGGTTGGTCAAAAATGTGGTGTGTTAACACGGAGACGTCATCGTTAACCCGTATGTGTGTGTTAACACGGAGACGCCATCGTTAGCCCGTATGTGTGTGTTAACACGGGGACGCCATCGTTAGCCCGTATGTGTGTGTTAACACGGGGACGCCATCGTTAGCCCGTATGTGTGTGTTAACACGGAGACGCCATCGTTAGCCCGTATGTGTGTGTTAACACGGGGACGCCATCGTTAGCCCGTATGTGTGTGTTAACACGGAGACGCCATCGTTAGCCCGTATGTGTGTGTTAACACGGAGACGTCATCGTTAGCCCGTATGTGTGTGTTAACACGGGGACGCCATCGTTAGCCCGTATGTGTGTGTTAACACGGAGACGCCATCGTTAGCACGTATGTGTGTGTTAACACGGAGACGTCATCGTTAGCCCGTATGTGTGTGTTAACACGGAGACGCCATCGTTAGCCCGTATGTGTGTGTTAACACGGAGACGCCTTCGTTAGCCCGTATGTGTGTGTTAACACGGAGACGCCATCGTTAGCCCGTATGTGTGTGTTAACACGGAGACGCCTTCGTTAGCCCGTATGTGTGTGTTAACACGGAGACGCCATCGTTAGCCCGTATTTTCATTCGGCCAGAGATACGATCGCGGAAATTTTACGATTACCATTGGGTTATCGTCGGCCATACTTCCCTACCTTGCATGTTGCTCCTCCTCCGTCTGTCTCTCAGTCTGTCTGTCTCTACGTACATCTGTCTCTCTGTCAGTGACCAGGTGTATATAACATATCTAGGAAAATGTTGGGTTGCGAAGCTAGACATATGAAGTACAGAATGAAAGACACAATACTTTCTGTTTACATCGTCCGAGCTGGACTTGATTGGGAATAATCTGTTTACTTCTGGTAACTGAAGTTATTCAGACAAGAAAAGATAGAATGAATACAAAAGAGAGCAACAAAACCAGTTTCGTCACATAAATGAGGACAGAATCAAACCAGATTTTCTCTCAAAAAATTCAGACTCTGAAAATAAAATCTTCATAAATTTCAAGATAGTAATTGATTTAGACAGCGGAACTCAAGACTATTCCTTTACTTCAGATAAAGATCAAATGACCAGAAACAATGATATGAAATTACAGGAAAGGATTTGTAACACAAACGTGGGCAAACGTTTCATCCAGTTGTAGAATTATGGAACGTTTTAACGAACTACCATCAGATGTTGTGAAGAGCGAGGATTATCAGTAATGACAACACAGCAAGACAAATAATAATATCAGTAGATAATCCTGTTGAAGAGGGATACTCTCTTATGCACGTATTTGAGATATTCATTTTCTTATGTTTTCATATTATGTTGTTGTCAGGATATGATCAGAAAGGGTTTTTGTGTTTTTTGTGTTCATATTTTCCAATAGAATTTCCGCGTTAGTATATTCTCTCTCTCTCTCTCTCTCTCTCTCTCTCTCTCTCTCTCTCTCTCTCTCTCTCTCTCTCTCTCTCTCTCTCTCTCCCACTCATCACAACATAATGTTGCATCGTAGCTTTGTGCCAGCAGGTTGTTGTGGCTGGAGGATCACTGGTTGGGGAGGAGGAACCCCTCTCCTCTACTATCTTGTCTCCATCTATGTACATTACGGGTTGACGATAATTGTTACTGTCCTCCAACATACAACCACGTCACAGACCCGTCAGGTCTTTTGTTATATGTCTTTTCTTGCTGCACTCATGCCTCTCTCTCTCTCTCTCTCTCTCTCTCTCTCTCTCTCTCTCTCTCTCTCTCTCTCTCTCTCTCTCTCCACGTCTGTCTTTTTCAAGCTCACCCCAGGTTAGGTTAGGTTAGGTTAGGTTAGGTGTGAGCGTGCAGCAGTGCACCAGCCACTGGTCCAGTTCGTGCTGCTGGGCCGCCAACACCGTACGGGAGGCTCGCTGCTCACCCACTGACATTGGCAGTGGGAGTCTCGCTGCTCACCCACTGACATTGGTAATGGGAGTCTCGCTGCTCACCCACTGACATTGGCAGTGGGAGTCTTGCTCGCATGGCCACCCAACCAAGACGGTGGCGCACCAGATTTACATATACATTGACATATACATATACATTTACATATATGTATATTTGTACATATACGTTTACTTATACATTTACCCAAGGTCCGAGTGAGGTGGTCTGGCCATAACACACATCAAAAAGAGGCAGGCCCCTTAAAACCAGTAGAAGAAAATAGTTGTAAAGCAAAGGCTCTCTCCCCACCCTCCATTCCCTCCGCCAACACGTCGCCGGCCGGGAGAAAGGTAGAAAAAATACCTTGCAGGACTAATATCCTCCAAGGAAATTTGTAAAAGAAAGTCAGAAGTTAGAATAAATGTGAATATATATCAACTTAACCCATTAAGTACGATGATTTAACCCCTTGAGTACGATGACTTAACCCCTTGAGTACGACGTCTTAACCCCTTGAGTACGATGACTTAAGTCATCGTACTCAAGGCGTTAAGTCATCTTATTCATGGGTTGAGTTGTCGTACTTAAGGAGTTGATGTATGACATATTCACGTTCATGTTGTTGTACACATGTGGACTCACCAGATGGTGTCCTTGCACTCAGAATGTATTACAAGAACAGAGTGACGTTCTACGTTGCAAAAATTTACGTAGAAATTATGTCGATAGCGATAAGTGGCTTGTGCGAACGAGGCCATTTACAGAACATTGATAGAAAAAGAATGGCCTTGACCACTGGCAATACACATCCATGCATAAAGGCATGGAGTACATCAGAGGCACAACTTAGCGAGAAACACCAGGCGAGCATTGATCTGCAGCTTTGCTTAGTGACGCTTGGGTCATGAGCCTTCAGATCTAATGGGCTGGTGTCCTGGTAGGGACTGCTTCCACCCCTGCAATCTGAGGCCAGGGACGTTCTGGGACTAGGAGGTATAGAGGGGAGTGTGCATATCCCTGGTATACTCTGAGACTAGAAGGTTTTTGAACGGACGGTGTGAACCCCTATAGCATAGGGACTGGAATATTTTGGGTTCGGGGTTTAATCAATCGTACATCAAGAAATCTGGGATCTCCTGGGACCAGGGCACTTGGATGGGTGTCCCAACACCTTCATGTTGAGGCTTAGGACCAAGGCTCCTGGAGGAGGCTATAATCTCTTGTCTTTCTTGGCAATGATTTGTCCAAATTAGCATCGGATTCTCTGTAATCTCACCCGTATACAGTATCTACACCCAAAAGTCTTACTCTGAATCTATATGTCTTTAATCATCCATAACAGCAAGACCAGTTCACAGGCGCCCACCGTACAGACACCAGACGTAGACGAAGAACTGAGCAGAAGTATGTTATGAACACGATTATGAAGGAAGATCTTAACATAGGTTGGGACAATGCCCTGACAGTAGCTCCGGGTCTCAACTCTTCTTAGATTCACTCAACAGTTGGTAGTTGGTTAAGAAACCTGCTCGCGATCTGAACATGCTAGACTGGGCTTTAGCAACAGCCCATGATCGTCTCGATACCGTCGTGGCTGGAGAAAAACTTTGGTACAAAGAGTTTGCTTTTATTGTCTGCTTTTACTGAGAGTTGTGTGAAAGTACCAGATTTTTAAACCCCTAGATATCTTTAACTCTTTACTCTTGACCTTGATACCCTATGATGACTCTGTTAACTGAAGGCCAATGGAAGTAGCTTGTAAATGTTTCAGTAAGACATTCCCAGTAGTAGAAGGGTCTTATGTGCCAGTGCGTGACAGACGGTCATTTTCCAGAACGAAATAAAAATGGTAAAACCACGGAATAAAGAACAGTCATTTGTCCAAATAATACAGTACGATATGCTTAAGGAAAAAAATACCCCACAAGATCAAGTGAATTTCTGAAAATCTACATAAAAAGCTTAAATGTTCTTCAGAGCAAACGAAAATATGAAGCGTGAGCAACTGAAGGAAAAAGAGAGAACAAAGAAATATGATAGTGATATTAGTAACGGGGCAATCATTACCTCGTCACCTTTTCTATTCGTCTTTGAAAACGTGACTTGGTTCACGACATGGCAGAGATGATGAATGATTAGTGTTATCATATCCATATCTGTCACCAATCAAAGTAGCACACTTGGCCTGGGTGGAGATCACCATTTTTTTTTTTTTGCTTAATTATCCTCTACATTTCTCTGTCAACAAGAAAGATCTCTCCTCCCTCCCTCCCTCAGCACGCCAATTAAAGAAAAAAAACAAGTTCGCTTCTTTGGAGTCGCTCTTTTCAAGTTTCAAACACACACACACACACACACACACCCACACCTCAGCCTGGTCCTCCTCACTACCAGCCATAGGGAGGGGCCAGCTGGAAAGGGTGCGTCTGACCCTGTCCACCCTCACCCTCCAACACCTGCAGCTCGCACGGTCGTCTTGGCAATGCACCGAGACCTCCTCCTCCCTGACGCCCCACCCTAACTCACCTCACTTGGTCACCACAGCCGACTTGTGCCAACCAGGACTCCGTACAGACAGATAAAAGAACAAATTTCTCTTCGTTGAGATGATGCCGTGTGTCAACCGCTATGTTAATTGTTCACCACTTAATATTCAACTCATTATCACTGCTCGGTAAAAGAGTTAATGTATGTGTGCCACCCTGACTGTGTGTGTAAACGTATCCCACTCATGTGATTATATGGTTCGTTAACTAGTTAGTGTTACGACCTCCTGGTTCAGTAATATTTGCAATACCTCAACTGTGTATTTTGAACCGAATGGTTAGCTACTTAGATCCAATCAGCTGCTCTTCATTTATGTATTTTCTTATAGACGCACATTTGAGCGACGTATTGACACATTAGATCAATATATAACGTAAGCTTTACGTGGAACGCACACACTACATCAACATCGTAGGTCAATGAAAGAAACTGAATACAAGACAGTCATCATCCTGGATATTCCTCTTCAATATCACTTGCGACAGGAAACGTTTTCGGGTCTGGCCAGTGTAACATCGATATCCAGAGAAGGTAGTAAGACCCTCCTGCTTGGCTTTTACCACCCAATTAGCCTGATCCCCAGTGTTGGCATATGTTTCAATACCATCATTTAAGAAGATTAGAATATCTGTTACATGACCACTACTTAATGGAAGATATTCAGTCAGGTTCAGGACGATACCGCTCACGTAGGACAAATCTTCTGAATATCTGTGATATGATCAACATGTTCCATGACAATACAGACCACTGGTATCATCTATTGAGATATTCGGAAGATATTTGATTACCTCGCACATCAGAGGTTACTGACAAACGTTGAGCCACATGGTACAGTTGGGGCTGAATTACGATGGTTAGGTAGTTAGCTGACCGGCCGTAAACAAAGGTGATTCACGGTCTACCTTCAGAGTGCCTGTACGTAATAAAAGATCTGAGGTAGTAATGTATAATGTATTATATCAGTAATGTATAATGTATTATATCGGTAATGTATAATGTATTATATCAGTAATGTATAATGTATTATATCAGTAATGTATAATGTATTATATCAGTAATGTATAATGTATTATATCAGTAATGTATAATGTATTATATCGGTAATGTATAATGTATTATATCGGTAATGTATAATGTATTATATCGGTAATGTATAATGTATTATATCAGTAATGTATAATGTATTATATCAGTAATGTATAATGTATTATATCGGTAATGTATAATGTATTATATCGGTAATGTATAATGTATTATATCGGTAATGTATAATGTATTATATCAGTAATGTATAATGTATTATATCAGTAATGTATAATGTATTATATCGGTAATGTATAATGTATTATATCGGTAATGTATAATGTATTATATCGGTAATGTATAATGTATTATATCAGTAATGTATAATGTATTATATCGGTAATGTATAATGTATTATATCAGTAATGTATAATGTATTATATCAGTAATGTATAATGTATTATATCAGTAATGTATAATGTATTATATCGGTAATGTATAATGTATTATATCGGTAATGTATAATGTATTATATCAGTAATGTATAATGTATTATATCGGTAATGTATAATGTATTATATCAGTAATGTATAATGTATTATATCGGTAATGTATGATGTATTATATCGGTAATGTATAATGTATTATATCAGTAATGTATAATGTATTATATCAGTAATGTATAATGTATTATATCGGTAATGTATGATGTATTATATCGGTAATGTATAATGTATTATATCAGTAATGTATAATGTATTATATCGGTAATGTATAATGTATTATATCAGTAATGTATAATGTATTATATCGGTAAAGTATAATGTATTATATCGGTAATGTATAATGTATTATATCAGTAATGTATAATGTATTATATCGGTAATGTATAATGTATTATATCAGTAATGTATAATGTATTATATCGGTAACGTATAATGTATTATATCAGTAATGTATAATGTATTATATCGGTAATGTATGATGTATTATGATCGGTAATGTATAATGTATTATATCAGTAATGTATAATGTATTATATCAGTAATGTATAATGTATTATATCGGTAATGTATAATGTATTATATCAGTAATGTATAATGTATTATATCGGTAATGTATGATGTATTATATCGGTAATGTATAATGTATTATGATCGGTAATGTATAATGTATTATAATCGGTAATGTATAATGTATTATATCAGTAATGTGTAATGTATTATATCGGTAATGTATGATGTATTATGTCAGTAATGTATAATGTATTGTATCGTTAATGTATAATGTATTATGTCAGTAATATATAATGTATTATATCGGTAATGTATAATATATTATATCGGTAATGTATAATGTATCATATCGGTAATGTATAACGTATTATGTCGGTAATGTATAATGTATTATATTGGTAATGTATAATGTATTATATCAGTAATGTATAATGTATTATATGGATAATGTATAATGTATCATATCGGTAGTGTATAATGTATTATATCGGTAATGTATAATGTATTATATCGGTAATGTATAATGCATTATGTCAGTAATGTATAATGTATTATATCGGTAATGTATAATGTATTATATCGGTAATGTGTAATGTATCATATCGGTAATGTATAATGTATTATATCGGTAATGTATAATATATTATATTGGTAATGTATAATGTATTATATCAGTAATGTATCATGTATTATATGGGTAATGTATAATGTATCATATCGGTAATGTATAATGTATTATATCGGTAATGTATAATGTATTTTATCGGTAATGTATAATGTATTATATCAGTAATGTATAATGTATTATATCAGTAATGTATAATATATCATATCAGTAATGTATAATGTATTATATCGATAATGTATAATGTATTATATCTGTAGTGTATAATGTATTATATCGGTAATGTATAATGTATCATATCAGTAATGTATAATATATCATATCAGTAATGTATAATGTATTATATCGATAATGTATAATGTATTATATCTGTAGTGTATAATGTATTATATCGGTAATGTATAATGTATTAAATCAGTAAGATCTATGACGGGCTGGAGTGTAAGGCATCACAACCCACAGACGGTACCAAGCTGGGGAAAACATAGCCACAACATCCCCAGCTGCACAGCTGACACACGAGCTGATGGCCTGCTGGGGTCCACAGCTGCACAGCTGACACACACGAGCTGATGGCCTGCTGGGGTCCACAGCTGCACAGCTGACACACACGAGCTGATGGCCTGCTGGTGTCCACAGCTGCACAGCTGACACACACGAGCTGATGGCCTGCTGGTGTCCACAGCTGCAAAGCTGACACACACGAGCTCATGGCCTGCTGGTGTCCACAGCTGCAAAGCTGACACACACGAGCTGATGGCCTGCTGGGGTCCACAGCTACAAAGCTGACACACACGAGCTCATGGCCTGTTGGGGTCCACAGCTGCAAAGCTGACACACACGAGCTGATGGCCTGCTGGGGTCCACAGCTACAAAGCTGACACACACGAGCTCATGGCCTGCTGGGGTCCACAGGTAGACAAGAACAGAGTGTGAACACGAGAGGGAAACTTCCATTATCAATATCATTGACCTGCATAATGCGAGTGAAGACCGACCGCCAAGCAAGGAGTGCGTAGAGATGGTAGAAATGAAAGTAGACATTATTCTAGGCCTTAGAAGTACGACGCCCGAATTCAAGTTGAGAAAAATTCCTTCTCACCGTACACAATATCCTGGTGTGTCCCCCACCCGGATCCTTGTGTTCAGGTCAGGTCACTCTGCCTCGGTAATATGGAGTGGAGAAGGGACAGAGGCGAGTTACCAAGATGATATCCCCGACTGAGAAAGAAATACTGGAAAAGATGAATTAAACTTACTTCGAGAAGAGGTTAAGAGGTGATCTGATACAAGTCTTACCATGATCAAAGACTTTGACGTTCTTCATCTAAGCAGCTATCTAAGGCTGGAATCGGTCTGATTCTACTTATAGTAATGGGCACAAACTTGTGGGCATACGATCTGGCCTCGAATGAGGCGAATTCCTTTTTCTCCCACAAGGCTGTTAAGATACGGTATGATGACCAGTTCGAGTGGAAGAATGCAGTACCATGGACACGTTTAAGAAGAAACCTGATACACATTTCGCTTCAAGTTCACGGTGGCTGATGATGATATCTGCGCCTCCAGACTTGGAAGGTGTCCAGGCATCTCATATCTATCTCTGGTCTCCTCCACCATCAACAACACCCCAGAAGGAATGAAACTCACTGATCTGTTGGTATTTGCCTTCCATGGCATCTGATGGCTTGCTTATATCTTGGCCTTAAGAAACGCTCTGTCTCATTGTCTTCTGTCCTTTCTTCTGTCTTCACCGTCGACCTCCGTTGCTACGCACGATTAGACAGAGATAACCTCCTGTCCATCTCTCTGCTGACTGTTGAAGACGTGTTAGTGGCGTTCGTCCAACGAATCCATCCGAAGTCTTAACCCATCTTGCTCAATGGCAGTCGCTCCCTGCCCTCCCCCCTCATCTACCCTTCTCTGGCTGTTATTATCATCAGGTAGTTAAGGAGAATGGAGTGCGAGTTGAGGATGGTTGAGTAGGGTAGGGAGGGCTGAGACGAGAGGCCGTTGTTAGTGTTAATGACTTGTGGACGTGTGTCAGGTGGAGCCACTCACCATGACGAGTCGTAGCTGCGGGCTGCGTGTCTCTTCTCTCCCACCCACCTGCCTTCCTGCACTTGTGTGCACCTGTGTTGCTCTCGCTCCTCCTGCTGGAAGGGATGACCATCAACGGATGTAAGTCCCTGAGCACGACGGTACGACACCTTAAGCACGACGGTACGACATCTTGATCACGACGGTACGACATCTTGATCACGACGGTACGACATCTTGAGCACGACGGTACGATATCTTGAGCACGACGGTACGACATCTTGATCACGACGGTACAACACCTTGATCATGACGGTACGATATCTTGAGCACGACGGTACGACACCTTGATCACGACGGTACGACATCTTGATCACGAAAGTACGACATCTTGAGCACGACGGTACGACATCTTGAGCACGACGGTACGACATCTTGATCACGACGGTACGACATCTTGATCACGAAAGTACGACATCTTGAGCACGACGGTACGACATCTTGAGCACGACGGTACGACACCTTGATCACGACGGTACGACATCTTGATCACGACGGTACGACACCTTGATCACGACGGTACGACATCTTGATCACGACGGTACGACATCTTGATCACGACGGTACGACACCTTGATCACGACGATACGACATCTTGATCACGACGGTACGACATCTTGATCACGACGGTACGACATCTTGATCACGACGGTACGACATCTTGAGCACGACGGTACGACATCTTGATCACGACGGTACGACGTCTTGATCACGACGGTACGACATCTTGATCACGACGGTACGACATTTTGATCACGACGGTACGACACCTTGATCACGACGGTACGACATCTTGATCACGACGGTACGACATCTTGATCACGACGGTACAACATCTTGAGCACGACGGTACGACACCTTGATCACGACGGTACGACATCTTGATCACGACGGTACGACACCTTGATCACGACGGTACGACATCTTGATCACGACGGTACGACATCTTGATCACGACGGTACGACTCTTGTGGGTCAAAGGTCACGTCATTATACCGTAGTCACGTCGTGGTATATACCAAGATTAATATCCTTATCTTATCTTGATATCGTTATCTTATCTTACTATCCTTATCTTGTACGAGCCTAGTGTCAGGTCGGTGCGTTACTTCAGCTTTGGGCTGACTGACCGCCCCTCAGGGTCATTAAGACCGTAAACATCATTATAACACCACTAATCACTGTCTTTAACAACACCTTCGGTTGTTTAAGATAATTCTAAGGTCATAAACGCTGTACCTGTGTACATGATCCTTGAGATTGATGTGTGTGTGTGTGTGTGTGTGTGTGTGTGTGTGTGTGTGTGTGTGTGTGTACTATGAAAAGCCTGGCACGGGGTCTTATCAATGACGGCCCGTTCTGGGGTGGGGGGTCATTATTGGCACAGGTCGTGTGTGGGTTCTCAGCGTGACATTGGTCGAATGTGTGGTCTTGGGGTGGTATTACTGGCACAGGTCGACTGTGTATGCTCGGGGTGCCATTACTGGCGCAGGTCGACTGTGTGTGCTCGGGGTGTCATTACTGGCACAGGTCGACTGTGTGTGCTCGGGGTGCCATTATAGGCACAGGTCGGGCCGTGCGTATAATGGAGTGTTGGTTATAAAACTATTCTCTCTCTGTTTTGTAAATGAGTCATTAACTCTACACTTTGTATCCCATCATACTATTGATGTCTGAGGGTAAAACTTCGGAAAATTGTAAAAAGAGCGAGTAAATTGGGTGCTTATGTAACTGCACTTGATGAAATATATTCCAAATATGTTTTAGATTTAACTGATACAATCATAAGTGATTCTCACCTTTCTCTGTATAGTGACTATGTGGTTTTTTCACATCAGGCTAAAGATTTTGTGTTCACCGTTGCAACAACACAAAACCATGCAGACATAAGAATTCATTTGTATCGGTAAGCATTAAATGGTACAATTATGTACACTACAATTATGTACACTACAATTATGTACACTTAAAAAGATAATTGTTCATTGTCTGTGATGATATTGATGTTGGGGTGTGTATGACGCTGAACCAGATCTGTTGCATTCTAATGTTTATATATACACTTTTAGCTTCTGCATTTATACATTTTCTTGTAGCTTGTGTGTGTATGAGGCTGAATGTGTATTATAACACGACTCTGGGTCAACAAAGAGTTTCAATTTGTATATTGTATTACAAATTGACTAAATAAAGTATCATTTATTATCATTATCATTATTATAATTATTATCATTAACATCATTATTATTACTATAATTATCATCATCATTATCATTATCATAACTATGATAATGTGTGTGTTGTCTAAGACATGAGAGGATAAATGGTTTAGGTGACAATTAGTTACGATGTGTCACCCTCATCGCAAATGGGGACAACTAAATTATGAGAGAGCGGTGTGTGCGAGGTGTCTGTGCTCGACGTAATCCACTCCCGAGTTCATGTTAGTCCATGTGACGAGAAAAATGAGAATTTTGATTGAGTTTGAAACGTTACTAAGATCATTTGATGCTGGATAAACATAGTTATTAAACAAAAGCGTGTGGAAGGATAAAGTGGATAAAGTGGATAAAGGATCAAGAGGTTCGTTATCTTGCCCAGATCCAGCTGTGACCTCAGCCTTTGACCTCAATACAGTGGAAGCTTAACGTAAGGTTGACGGACGGGATGAGGGAGGTGGTGTGAGAGTGGCCAATGACCTCGCCAGGCAACGGAGGGAGACGGCCACAGAGAGGAACAGAAGGAGGGACGTAGCTGCCTCTTTGCCACTGGAGGTGATCCAACACGTCACATCTGACAATAACAACAACAACTTGTCTTTTGTCGTCCTGGCCACGACCATCAGTCGCCGCCGGAGCCCCGCTGGTGTGACCACACGACACGTGAGCCACGACAACATCTCAGCGTTCAGAGCTTCATACATCAACGGTAAACACGGAGAAGAGTAGCTGCATTATGGGTACTGTTGACATACATCACGAAAATAAGGAAAACGACTCAGGTCGATTGAAGCCAAGGAAGCATCGCACAGCAGCAGTAGAGAAGGCGATCATCATTCTAGGATTCATAGAAAGAGGATTTGAAGGCAAGTCTAAAAAAGTAATCCTCTATCTTTACAAAGTCGTGGTGCGCCCCGATCTTGAACATGGTGTTAAGTTTTGGTTCATCGTACTTGAGAACAGACATAGAATGAAGAGGTTATAGCGGCGAGCTACCAAGGTGCATCCATGACGGAGAAACATTTCTAAGAGAAGCGACCAGAAAATCTGATCTTATCTACCTTATGAAGACGAAGGGTAAGAAGCGCCTTGACTCCTCAGATATTCTAAATGATCAAAGGCTTTGGCAATGTAGATGTGAATATCAGATTTCACTCGTAGTTATGGATGCAAACTTGGAATGGCAAACGTTTTAGCTCGCATAAAGGAAATTACTTATTCTTCAACAGAACCGCTAACATCTGAAATGATTCACCAACCAGAGAAGCTGAAAGCAAACTTGTGGATTCGTTTAAGAAAAGGCTTGAATGATTTCTTTTTTTCACTTACGGTCCATAACTGACTTAATCAGCTCTTCCTCAGATCTGAAGTGCCCAGCTATTCATCAGTGTCTGTTCTCCCTCACTGCCATAGACTCGACAGGTTACAATGGTCTGTTGCTGTTTGAGTTCTTTTATCTGTTGTAAGATAACCGAAAATAAATCACAGGATCGACCCATGGAATAGCCATCCTTGCAAATGAAGAGTGCCAGTTGCTGTTCCTGGGGGGGCGGCACGAAGGTGTGGGCAAGAGAAGAGGAGCGAGTGAGGGTGTTACTACCATGTTCTCTGGTGTACATATCATGTAACACGAGATGTACGGGATGCTGCTCCGTACGGGTACATAATGCTCTTAACCGACACGACGTGCGTGGCAACTGAACAGTTGTAAGGTGTTGGAATTTGGCTTATACGTTGCCGATGCTTATAATGCCTCCTCCCACCTGGCTAAACGTTGAGGGATGGACGCCTTGATGTATGTGGCGAGACCATCCGCTTCCGTTATACTGTCAGCTATACACCCAGGTATGTCGAGGGCACTTCAGGTTATATAAGATGAAACACTCCTGAAGTGAGTGATGGTGTGCCAGGTGAGGCTGTTTACTTCATCCCGTCTACTGTGACTGTACGTAGGATGTTGTACTCCCGTCTATTGCCCGGTTTACTGTGCCCTTTTGTTGACAAGGACGCCAGTCGCGTCCGGGCCATCACAGGTGGCTGAGCCGCTCATTATCTTGTCTCTGTTGTAGCGACTTAGAGGCAGGTGTTCGGGTGGACGATATCATGTGTACAACATCGGTCTTTAGTTGTTGATACATGTGTACGAGCAGGTGTGTGGGGCTGGCATGTGCTGAGTATCTTGGTCTGGTGTCCTCTGAGTTATTCTGCAGGTGAGGTGCACGGCTGTTTTGGAGTCGAGATGCAAGGTTGATCAAGGGATCATAGAGTATGGTTGTTTTGGGCTGAGGTTCAGGGTTGTTCTGGATGGCTTTGTCTGGGCCTGAGATACAGAGGTGTTTTAGATATGAGTTGTAGGATCGTAGTGGCAGGTGTCGTTGCTGAACTGGCTGCCCTAAGTACATTTCAGGTATCAGTAAAGGCTGAGAGTGGTGTCGGGATGGTAGAGGAAGCGGGTGATGGGCCACCATCAGACTCATTATGTTTGAATCTGACGGAGCGTCCTGCTGGTGGCCACTGACCCATTCAGGGTTCTTGTTCTGCGGGGTGACGTGGGGCGAAGTATATTGGTTATTTTTTAGTCCCTGGGCAAAAGGAATGACACTTGACGGCCACTGATGTGCTACATCCTTACACAAGCCGTTGTTCTTAAGAAAGCTGGAAAAGGAACTCCCCAAAGGCCATCATCACCAAATACATTTTCAGAACTTACACAGTGAGCTCTCGGTCTCCTCCACGCATCATCGGACTGATAGAACTGGATTTAACAAACTGTGGGAAACACTGAATATGATATACGCACACTGAGGAACACTGGATCCTGGAAACACGCACACTGAGGAACACTGGATCCTGGAGACACGCACACTGAGGAACACTGGATCCTGGAGACACGCACACTGAGGAACACTGGATCCTGGAGACACGCACACTGAGGAACACTGGATCCTGGAGACACGCACACTGAGGAACACTGGATCCTGGAGACACGCACACTGAGGAACACTGGATCCTGGAGACACGCACACTGAGGAACACTGGATCCTGGAGACACGCACACTGAGGAACACTGGATCCTGGAGACACGCACACTGAGGAACACTGGATCCTGGAGACACGCACACTGAGGAACACTGGATCCTGGAGACACGCACACTGAGGAACACTGGATCCTGGAGACACGCACACTGAGGAACACTGGATCCTGGAGACACGCACACTGAGGAACACTGGATCCTGGAGACACGCACACTGAGGAACACTGGATCCTGGAGACAAGCACACTGAGGAACACTGGATCCTGGAGACACGCACACTGAGGAACACTGGATCCTGGAAACACGCACACTGAGGAACACTGGATCCTGGAGACACGCACACTGAGGAACACTGGATCCTGGAGACACGCACACTGAGGAACACTGGATCCTGGAGACACGCACACTGAGGAACACTGGATCCTGGAGACACGCACACTGAGGAACACTGGATCCTGGAGACAAGCACACTGAGGAACACTGGATCCTGGAGACACGCACACTGAGGAACACTGGATCCTGGAGACAGTTGTGAACTCCCCTGCTGGTACTTTCGCTGGTTGGAGGAACCAAACAATCTGAACGCTTCTGGGTTGACCTATTGTCTGGTTGTTGAATCAGGAAGACAATTGTCTGACAAGAAGTGCATGTGTTGCTTCTGATGTGTTGTGGCTACCTGAGTGGTTGTGGACGTTCGTGTTGTCCGCCAACTGCTGGCGTGTGAGAGAAGTTCTTTGACGCCTGACCATGTACAGGCGTGTGACAGCACCAACCTGCACGTGCTTTGTACATAAGTCGACGACTCAAAAGATGTGGCGGTCACTTCGATGTAGCGGTTCAAACGAAGGTCACAGTCTTCGTGAGTGTCGTCAGATCTGTAATTTATATTCGTGGCCTTCAATCTTTTTTGTTTTTGTTTTGAGTCGTGTTATTCTATATTACTTAGTTACTCATTTATGTTATTACTTATTCTGAGATTCTTCCATTAGTACGTGACAAAGTCTATTATTTGGGCTGCTACAGATTAACATTGTTTTCGATAATGTTTTACGATATATGTTTATGAAATTTATACGCGTGGGAGGTTTGGTTTCTGTTAATTATCTTCAACGTATTGTTCAGTTGGGTCTGTGGGTTGTGGAGGTAGTGACGAGTTAGAGATTTCCATGGTCAAAATCTTCGTTTGAGTCTTCATTAGTTATCAGCATTGGTTTACTTCTTGATACTTCTCAGTTGAAAGCAGTCCATGACGAGGTATTCTGGCCTGCATGACATGCGTGTGATTCGTTTACACTCACTTGGTATCGCTGAGAACACACACGAATTGCATTCATGAACATTCTTACATCTTTTTTTTTTTTGTAGACACAGGTAAACCAAAGGCTTCTTTCCCTTGTAGAGTCAAGAACTCTTATCAAATGCCAAGCCATGTTCCTCTTGTACATACGGAGGCACACTAGGCCAATTTAGTAAATTTAGAAAACGTTATCATGCATCAATTTTCGAGAAAAAATTGTTTTCTTTATACAGAAGAATCATATAGTATAAACTTGTCCAAGTGAGTTTGCAATAAAGCCTCACACTGTGGGTTATTGAGGCAGTTAGCCAATGTTGATGACCAAGGCTAATGACTGACACAACTTTTGATGTCAGAGTGTGATCCAAAACGTCATATCAGACAATTGTGTACAAGGAGTACCGCCAGCAAGTGTGTTGGGGTCACCTGTCTTCATGATCATGACCAGCGGGCAGGGCTCACCACCAGCACCCGGTTCCCAGAGGTCCGTATGGCGTCCGTCCATCCAAGCCGTCTCCAGACACCCTCCCACGAGAGGCCTCCAGTGGCGGATGGTCCGTCTCCAGACCCCCCTCCCACGAGAGGCCTCCAGTGGCGGATGGTCCGTCTCCAGACCCCCTCCCACGACAGGCCTCCAGTGGCGGGTGGTGGGTCTATCCGCCGGGAGTGTTGAGGTAATTTTCGAAAAAAGAAAAATCTAAAAGTCGAAATTTACACACGATCTTTAGCTAACTGTCAGTTATCCTTCAATACTTCGGGCAAATGTTTCGCTTCACTGTCTCATGGGAATCTTAAGTGGGAACGAAAGACTGATTACTTTTTTAATTAGCGAATATGCAAAGTAATTAAATATCCTACAGTCTTACTTGATACTCATTAAGGTGGTGGCGTTAGGTAACCTTCATTAACGGGTGGATGAGGTGGTGATTACGTCATTGGATGAGGTGGTGATTACGTCATTGGATGAGGTGGTAATTACGTCAATGTCAAGCAATGGCTGACGAATGTAGGATCCAGGAAGCGGTGGGTGGACCCTTGAGGTCCCTGACTGGACTCTTGATCAAGGTGTATGCGACACAGCGTCCCGGAGCTTCTGCACCAACTACGATCGCTACAACGGAAGCTGAAGGTAGCCTACTTTGCCTCCCATCCTCGACAATATAGCATCTAAGGGTCATACTCTGTGTCCAGACGGCTGGGAACAACGACCATGACGGATGAGGGCGTGGCTAGCAGGTGTGTGGATGACTGACCGGTTCCTCCCTCAGTGTCCGCCATTGATAAAGTTGATAAATAAGTTGATAAATCCATAAATTTGCGCTCAACTTCAGTCTTTTTTTTTTCCAGTTTGAGTGTCAGCATTTATAGCTATAAATCCAGGTTGAACAAATACGAACAAGATCCATGGGCCATATCATTAATGAATTGTATACATGTCATAAATCTATCATTTTTGATCTGGACGACTAATCATTGATCTGGGCGACTGATCATTGATCTGTGCGGCTGATCATTGACCTGAGCGACTGATCATTGATCTGAGCGACAGATCATTGGTCTAGGCGCCTAATCATTGATCTGAGCGACTGATCATTGATCTGGCCGCCTGATCATTAATCTGAGCGACTGATCATTGATCTGGCCGCCTAATCATTAATCTGGGCGCCAGATCATTGACCTGAGCGACTGATCATTGATCTGAGCGACTGATCATTGATCTGAGTGACTGATCATTGATCTAGGCGCCTAATATTTCATCTGGACGACTGGTCATTGATCTGGGCGCCTGATCATTAATCTGAGCGACTGATCATTAATCTGGGCGCCTGTTCATTGATCTGGGCGAGTGATCATTGATCTGGGCGACTGATCATTGATCTGAGCGACTGATCATTGATCTGGCCGCCTGATCATTAATCTGAGCGACTGATCATTGATCTGAGCGACTGATCATTGATCTGAGCGACTGATCATTGATCTGAGCGACTGATCATTGATCTGGGCGACTGGTCATTGATCTGGGCGCCTGATCATTAATCTGAGCGACTGATCATTAATCTGGGCGACTGATCATTGATCTGGGCGACTGATCATTGATCTGGGCGACTGATCATTGATCTGGGCGACTGATCAGTGATCTGGGTGACTGATCAATGATCTGGGCGACTGATCATTGATCTGGGCGACTGATCATTGATCTGGCCGCCTGATCATTAATCTGAGCGACTGATCATTGATCTGGGCGACTGATCATTGATCTGGGCGACTGATCATTGATCTGGCCGCCTGATCATTAATCTGAGCGACTGATCATTGATCTGAGCGACTGATCATTGATCTGGGCGACTGATCATTGATCTGGGCGACTGATCATTGATCTGGGCGACTGATCATTGATCTGGGCGACTGATCATTGATCTGGGCGACTGATCATTGATCTGGGCGACTGATCATTGATCTGAGCGACTGATCATTGATCTGGGCGACTGATCATTGATCTGGGCGACTGATCATTGATCTGGGCGACTGATCATTGATCTGGGCGACTGATCATTGATCTGGGCGACTGATCATTGATCTGGGCGACTGATCATTGATCTGGGCGACTGATCATTGATCTGGGCGACTGATCATTGATCTGGGCGACTGATCATTGATCTGGGCGACTGATCATTGATCTGGCCGCCTGATCATTAATCTGAGCGACTGATCATTGATCTGGGCGACTGATCATTGATCTGGGCGACTGATCATTGATCTGGGCGACTGATCATTGATCTGGCCGCCTGATCATTAATCTGAGCGACTGATCATTGATCTGAGCGACTGATCATTGATCTGGGCGACTGATCATTGATCTGGGCGACTGATCATTGATCTGGCCGCCTGATCATTAATCTGAGCGACTGATCATTGATCTGGCCGCCTGATCATTAATCTGAGCGACTGATCATTGATCTGGGCGACTGATCATTGATCTGGGCGACTGATCATTGATCTGGGCGACTGATCATTGATCTGGGCGACTGATCATTGATCTGGGCGACTGATCATTGATCTGGGCGACTGATCATTGATCTGGGCGACTGATCATTGATCTGGGCGACTGATCATTGATCTGGGCGACTGATCATTGATCTGGGCGACTGATCATTGATCTGGGCGACTGATCATTGATCTGGCCGCCTGATCATTAATCTGAGCGACTGATCATTGATCTGGGCGACTGATCATTGATCTGGGCGACTGATCATTGATCTGGGCGACTGATCATTGATCTGGGCGACTGATCATTGATCTGGGCGACTGATCATTGATCTGAGCGACTGATCATTGATCTGGGCGACTGATCATTGATCTGGGCGACTGATCATTGATCTGGGCGACTGATCATTGATCTGGGCGACTGATCATTGATCTGGCCGCCTGATCATTAATCTGAGCGACTGATCATTGATCTGGCCGCCTGATCATTAATCTGAGCGACTGATCATTGATCTGGCCGCCTGATCATTAATCTGAGCGACTGATCATTGATCTGGGCGACTGATCATTGATCTGGCCGCCTGATCATTAATCTGAGCGACTGATCATTGATCTGGGCGACTGATCATTGATCTGAGCGACTGATCATTGATCTGGCCGCCTGATCATTAATCTGAGCGACTGATCATTGATCTGGGCGACTGATCATTGATCTGGCCGCCTGATCATTAATCTGAGCGACTGATCATTGATCTGGCCGCCTGATCATTAATCTGAGCGACTGATCATTGATCTGAGCGACTGATCATTGATCTGGCCGCCTGATCATTAATCTGAGCGACTGATCATTGATCTGGCCGCCTGATCATTAATCTGAGCGACTGATCATTGATCTGGCCGCCTGATCATTAATCTGAGCGACTGATCATTGATCTGGGCGACTGATCATTGATCTGAGCGACTGATCATTGATCTGGGCGACTGATCATTGATCTGGCCGCCTGATCATTAATCTGAGCGACTGATCATTGATCTGGGCGACTGATCATTGATCTGAGCGACTGATCATTGATCTGGGCGACTGATCATTGATCTGGGCGACTGATCATTGATCTGGGCGACTGATCATTGATCTGGGCGACTGATCATTGATCTGGCCGCCTGATCATTAATCTGAGCGACTGATCATTGATCTGGCCGCCTGATCATTAATCTGAGCGACTGATCATTGATCTGAGCGACTGATCATTGATCTGAGCGACTGATCATTGATCTGGGCGACTGATCATTGATCTGGGCGACTGATCATTGATCTGGGCGACTGATCATTGATCTGGGCGACTGATCATTGATCTGGGCGACTGATCATTGATCTGGCCGCCTGATCATTAATCTGAGCGACTGATCATTGATCTGGCCGCCTGATCATTAATCTGAGCGACTGATCATTGATCTGGGCGACTGATCATTGATCTGGGCGACTGATCATTGATCTGGGCGACTGATCATTGATCTGGGCGACTGATCATTGATCTGGGCGACTGATCATTGATCTGGGCGACTGATCATTGATCTGGCCGCCTGATCATTAATCTGAGCGACTGATCATTGATCTGGGCGACTGATCATTGATCTGAGCGACTGATCATTGATCTGGGCGACTGATCATTGATCTGGGCGACTGATCATTGATCTGGGCGACTGATCATTGATCTGGGCGACTGATCATTGATCTGAGCGACTGATCATTGATCTGGGCGACTGATCATTGATCTGGGCGACTGATCATTGATCTGGGCGACTGATCATTGATCTGGGCGACTGATCATTGATCTGGGCGACTGATCATTGATCTGGGCGACTGATCATTGATCTGGGCGACTGATCATTGATCTGAGCGACTGATCATTGATCTGAGCGACTGATCATTGATCTGAGCGACTGATCATTGATCTGGGCGACTGATCATTGATCTGGGCGACTGATCATTGATCTGGGCGACTGATCATTGATCTGGGCGACTGATCATTGATCTGGGCGACTGATCATTGATCTGGGCGACTGATCATTGATCTGGGCGACTGATCATTGATCTGGGCGACTGATCATTGATCTGGGCGACTGATCATTGATCTGGGCGACTGATCATTGATCTGGGCGACTGATCATTGATCTGAGCGACTGATCATTGATCTGGGCGACTGATCATTGATCTGGGCGACTGATCATTGATCTGGGCGACTGATCATTGATCTGAGCGACTGATCATTGATCTGGGCGACTGATCATTGATCTGGGCGACTGATCATTGATCTGGGCGACTGATCATTGATCTGGGCGACTGATCATTGATCTGGGCGACTGATCATTGATCTGGGCGACTGATCATTGATCTGAGCGACTGATCATTGATCTGGGCGACTGATCATTGATCTGGGCGACTGATCATTGATCTGGGCGACTGATCATTGATCTGAGCGACTGATCATTGATCTGAGCGACTGATCATTGATCTGGGCGACTGATCATTGATCTGGGCGACTGATCATTGATCTGGGCGACTGATCATTGATCTGGGCGACTGATCATTGATCTGAGCGACTGATCATTGATCTGGCCGCCTGATCATTAATCTGAGCGACTGATCATTGATCTGGGCGACTGATCATTGATCTGGGCGACTGATCATTGATCTGAGCGACTGATCATTGATCTGGGCGACTGATCATTGATCTGGGCGACTGATCATTGATCTGGGCGACTGATCATTGATCTGGGCGACTGATCATTGATCTGGGCGACTGATCATTGATCTGGGCGACTGATCATTGATCTGGGCGACTGATCATTGATCTGGGCGACTGATCATTGATCTGAGCGACTGATCATTGATCTGGGCGACTGATCATTGATCTGAGCGACTGATCATTGATCTGGGCGACTGATCATTGATCTGGGCGACTGATCATTGATCTGGCCGCCTGATCATTAATCTGAGCGACTGATCATTGATCTGGGCGACTGATCATTGATCTGGGCGACTGATCATTGATCTGAGCGACTGATCATTGATCTGGGCGACTGATCATTGATCTGGGCGACTGATCATTGATCTGGGCGACTGATCATTGATCTGGGCGACTGATCATTGATCTGGGCGACTGATCATTGATCTGAGCGACTGATCATTGATCTGGGCGACTGATCATTGATCTGGGCGACTGATCATTGATCTGGGCGACTGATCATTGATCTGAGCGACTGATCATTGATCTGGCCGCCTGATCATTAATCTGAGCGACTGATCATTGATCTGTGCCACCACCTCCCTCCCCCTCTCACACGTCCCTCACTTCATCACCACCACAAACACAGAACTTGGGACCTTATGACAACCGTCGCCAGACACCTTCACATACCAACATGCACACAAAAATGTAGACACACTGACACACACACACACAAAAAAAAAAAGATGTAGACACACTGACACACACACACACACTCACACATGGCCACACCAACACTTGTCATCCTCCAAAAATATCATCCCAGCTGTAATGTTTCCCCGTCCACATAATACGACAGAGTCCATTAATAACGAGGACACAACCTGACCTTCGTCCTTATGGCTTCCCACTCTCAGGTAGGCGTTGTTTTCTTCACAGGAGCAACTGGAGCGGTCATGGGGAAACTTCTCGTCGTCCCACTTCGTTCTTCTCCAAATCAAAGAAACCATCTCAGTTTATCCTGGAATCACAACAGACTCGACCTTACTCCACCCAGAGGCAGAAATACACTTGACTAATGAAGGATCTGGAGCCCAGGGCGGCAGACGACGCCCTGATCGTTGGCTGCAATACAGTAAGTAAGTCGAGGCAGACGTGTGCTGGATGACAATGCACCGGGGGGGTCGGGTGAGCGGGTATTACAGAAGGGTGCACGGGGGCGTGTGCTGGACACAGCAAGTCGTAAGAGGCGCGGCATTTGAAGTCATGAGGCCATGGGATGCTTCTGTTGGAGACATGAGAGCTAGAGGAACGCCCGTCGGTCATCTTAGAAAGATTCGCAGTGAACAAAATGCATCGGGAGTATGAGGATACACGACACATGAGGACAATGAGAACCGTGAGGGGGACGTGAGGGTATGAGAGGCGTGTGTTATGTTGATTTGGAAGGTAAGAGAAGTGCACAGAAATGCCATGGCGTGGGGGCCGTGTACAGGGGATGCTAGGGCGTGGGAGTCGTGGATTAGATATATCCAAGGGCATACTAAGGGCGTGGAGGACGGACGTGTGCAGGACACATGATGGTGGTTTCGTAAGGGTCAACGAGGCTGGGAGGTGCGAGGCGTGGGAGGTGTGTAATCTGCTGCATATATGATTTATGAGGGTAATAGAAGGGTGTGCGAAGCATGGGCGGGGGACAGAGAGGTATTTAGAAATGATGAAAGGTATGCGGGGCGGCGGGAGGAAGAGGCGATGAGATGCAAGAGGCCTGGACAGTATCTGTGAAGAGGAGGACGCGTGAGTACACACACACTAGTCATAGGACGGTAGAGGTGAGGACATGGCCTGGGTACCGTGGGCACGAGCTTGGCCTGTCGTGGACACATAATGACATGGTTGGTACACACTTGGACATACGGAAGTGTTGAAGGCGTCTGAGTAGGGGTCATGGATAAGACATGGAGGAGGGGGAGGTGTAAACATAACACTTGGTGTCCGTGGTAACGGATGATGATTTTGATAATTACTGATAACACTTATCACAGTGTCCCATAACAGGTGGACTGATAACACTTATCGCAGTGTCCCACGGCCTCCGATGGACAGATAACACTTGTCATAGCTTCGTGGTTGTGCTACAATCAGTAGCAGGGAAAGGATGGACTCTTTTGGAGGGAGAAGACACATCGAGGAGATCATGTTCCTTATAATTCATTGATAACAAGACAACACCACCGTCACTCGGGCCTTTTCACTGTTAGCGTAACCATATGGCGGCGGAATCCGGTAACACCTGGATGATCCACTGATAATGCTATATACTTGCTCTGATATTCATGGCTCACCTCAGTCCTAACGCAGGGCGACGTAGATTTGCGACAGGCACGTACCGACGGTCGCAGGTGGCCATCAGAGACGTTCTACATGTCAGTCGTAGTCTCAATAATCATCAACGAATTATTTACGTATCTTCACTGATAACTGATAACTGATAACAGGATGTCGAGCGTTACTGGTGACTGGAGACGTAAAGTCGGTTTTACGTGATCCTGGGAGACGCCTCATCACTCACCCGCTGAGTATCTGCTGCTGAGTATGACACTCATCCTAGAACCTATGATGAGTTTGTCATGCAGGATATGATCACTTGATAGACCATGAGTTCTACCAATGTTCCTCTCTCTAATGATAATGGTTTCATGTCAGTGGACCCTGCCGGTATGACGCTGGTCTGAACCACCGCCCGTGTGACGTACATGACCTGACCCAGGATGTTTGACCTTGGTTGGACGGGATATGTATGTGCCCACGACACATCAGCTTGGCTCTCGAGATCTTGGATGAGACGGTACTGCAGACGGAGTGCTGTGCCCTGGGCAGCTGTCCCCTGGGGACAGGCTTAACTCTCTGGGTTCAAGAGTTTGCTACAAGTGTTAACTCCTCAGGGATCGCTGGAGGGTAAGTGCTACACAACGTGAGTTAGTTCTGGTGGTTAGCTGTCATGTGAGCTGTACCGAGGGAAATTGACTGAACTGACACCGACGAAGACGCACCCATCGTAACCCTAGAATGAGCAGTTTTATACTACTAGTTCTGGCTACGTTCATGGACTGAACTGAAGATGAATACGTACGTTCCATTCACACCATCTTCGCATTCAGTCAGCTTATCAGAGGCAGAGACACTGAAGTGGTGAGCAGATTTACCCCTGTAACTCTCGCCTCAATGTTCAAGATGGGTCATGGTTTATTTGGAGCTGTTCAGAGCAGCACTGTTTATAATGAGAGTCATGATGACTGACGCTGGACTAAGCTTAGGAAAGTTAGCTTAACATTTCTAAGCTTAGACACGACTGATATCATGACACATGCCTCGCATATTATACATGTATATGTGTGAAAGCTCCAGATGGTCTGGCCAAATCGTTGATGAACATAAACACTCATAATGTTAATCTAAACAATCTGGTTAAAAAAATGTATAAACATCAGGACTGGATCCACAAATCTAGTAGAATCAGTAAAAGTAAAGTCTATATATTTGTATGTGATACAAAGTATACATGTTTTTACAACCACCAGGACATGGACGCACATTAACCACACTAGCAAAAAGAAATAACATATTAGAGTAAACATTTATGTGTTATACAAAGTGTATATCTATAACACAGTAAACATTGGATGGGGAAGTAGAAAGTACAATGTTAGGGTGTCAGAAGATGGGATACGTTTGTAGGGCATATGGCAGCCACGGAGGTGGGGTTAGGACGCGGGAGACGAAGGCTACTGGTGGTGTAGGAAGGACTTGCTGGCGCGCCATCACAAGCAGGACCCACTAGACCGTGGAGCAGTAGGAGCCATGAAGACGAGTGGGGTGTGGGTAGAGCCCACGAAGCCACAGGAGGTGTGGGAAGGGCCCAGTAGGACGTTAGGAGCACTGAGGACGTGATGAGAGCTCGTGAGGGCGGGGGAGTTGTGCGGGATCCCACAGGGCGTGCGGAGGAACAGTGAGGGATTAGGAAGACCCATGAGGACGTTGGAAGCTTGGGGAAAAACTCATGAGGGACTAGCAGACATGAGGGTTTGTAGGAGGATTCATGAGGACGTGGAAGATATGAGGGAGGGGCCAAGGGGACATATGAGGGTAGAGGAATTCAGAGGAGGATCCACGTAAACGTGAGAGGTGCGGGAAGGGCCTTTGAGGGCGAGGGAGGTGTAGGATGGTGCAACTGTCTACGAGAAGACTGGTTAAATGGAGGAGCAACGTGCAGCCCTGGCCGGGGAGGGAGCCACACTGCTGAGGGAGGCAGCAGAAAGCGAGGTCAAGGAGCTGGACTGGCCGTGTTTTCGCGAGAATGAATGAATGTGAAATTGCCCAGTGGCTGTACATCTTCACTCATCAAGATTGGTAATACAATGTTGAACAATTATAACTACGGGTATTCTGGTGTCTTATAACAGTAGTGGAAGCAGTGGGATCCAAGTAAATTCCTTCGTCATCGTTCCAGTGGTGTTGCAAGACACCCACCACTGTGAAGTGCTGAACCATCCCTGGTGTGTTCTTGCCTGCATCCTGAGGTGAGTTACGGTGTGTCGCCCTTGACTCAGCGACCCTGCTGGTGCAGCGGTGTGACACACAGCTGTCTGGTTACTCCCTCAAGGACCTTAAGTTCTCAGGTCGGCTCATGTATGAAGGAGGTCGTTTACACAGTACTACGGTCGTGGTGGTCGTTTACACAGTCCTACGGTCATGGTGGAGGTCGTTTACACTGTCCAACGGTCGAGGTGGAGGTCGTTTACACTGTCCTACGGTCGTGGTGGAGGTCGTTTACACTGTCCTACGGTCATGATGGAGGTCGTTTACACTGTCCTACGGTCGTGGTGGAGGTCGCTTACACTGTCCTACGGTCGCGGTGGAGGTCGCTTACACTGTCCTACGGTCGCGGTGGAGGTGTGTAGGGGACATCGGATCTAGTGACTGCGTCACATCGTAGTGAGGCGGCTGCTCATGTCTCCCTCGAGCAGTGAGTGTTGTTGTGTACAAACTGTGGTCAGGACCCAGCCTGCCTACCCCAGGCCTGGCGGATCAGGACCCGCCAGCCTGGCGTGATTCCTCCTCTGATGTAGGACGGGTCACTGCTTGCCTGTGACGTCACCCTGTCTGCAGGGGTTGCCCGTACGTCCGTGACGTCAGCTCTCTCGGATGCCCCTGGTCGATCTCATCGAGGACGTCATTCCTTGGGCGTGACGTAGTGCAATTAGATTGAGAGAGAGAGAGAGAGAGAGAGAGAGAGAGAGAGAGAGAGAGAGAGAGAGAGAGAGAGAGAGAGAGAGAGAGGCTCTCACTACCACCCGCCCACCACCTTTCCCTCCCTCTTCACCTCTCCACTTATTCTGAGGGGGCTTGTTAATCATCCCCTGGATGCTCATCATTATCATCATCATCATCATCATCATCATCATCATCAGAGACAATGAGGTGATCCTTTACCTGCATGTGGGCCTCTGTGGGACTCTACCTGCCTGGGGTCTGCTGACTCAGTACTTGTATTCATTACCTTTTCTTTATGTTAAATGAGACGTCACAGGCAGCCGAGGCCCTAGTCAAGGTCATCCCATTAACGTGCAAGGAGAAGAGTGAATTGGAACGATGTGGTATACCGGGGTCGACGTGCTGTCAGTGAACTGAACTGTGGTTTCGGTGCATTACATATGACAGCTAGAGGCTGAGTGAACCAATGTGTCCTTTTTCGTCTGTTTCCCTGGCGCTACCTCGCTGAAGTAGGGAGTAGCGATGCTATTTCCTATTGGTCGAGGTAGCACTGAGAATGGATGAAGGCAAGCAAGTATTAATATGTACATGTGTATATATGTATATGTTTGTGCATGTACGTTTTTTTTTTCTTTTTCTTTCATACTATTCGCCATTCCCGCGTTAGCGAGGTAGCGTTAAGAACATAGGACTGAGCCTTTGAGGGAATATCCTCACTTGGCCCCCTTCTCTGTTCATTCTTTTGGAAAATTAAAAAACGAGAGAGGAGAATTTTCAGCTCCCTGCTCCCTCCCCTTTTAGTCGCCTTCTACGACATGCAGGGAATACGTTGGAAGTATTCTTTCTCCCCTATCCCCAGGGATAGAATATATGTGCGTATATGTGTATATATTGATATGTATTTCTACATGTATGTATATGCGCGTGTATG